>NC_140023.1:21837785-22069277 GCF_964263955.1 Coregonus lavaretus
CCTCTCTCCTCTCTCTCTCCTCTCTCTCTCTCTCTCTCTCTCTCCATTTTTTTGTCTTTCTCTCTCTCTCTCTACCTCTATCTCTATCTCGCTGTATTCTTCGCTGTCTGACCTCAGAGATCTCGCTTAGTGCTGTTAATGAGTCATAGCGCAGTCTGGAGCTTCTGCATCGCAGTGGGGAGCAAGGAATACAGAGCAGCTCACACAAACACACACACACACCCTCTCTCCTATCTCCTCTTTCCTCTTTCTTTCTCTGTCTCTCTCTCTCTGTTTTGGTCATTAAGCGGGGGGGGGGGGGGGGGGGGGGGGGGGGGGGGTTCAGGGGTGTGCCTGGTTGCAGTTGGCATAGGGAAAGCTCCAAGCTCAATGAGCCATCACTGTCCAATTAGAATGAATTTTCATACATGTTACGCACACACGAGCACACGCATAGCCACACACAATGTCATGCAGTGCCGGAACGTAACTGTGATATTGTTCATTTTTGTCTGTATCAAGTGGAATATCTTGTTCAAGATCTTCCTTTATACTGTTATTGAAATGTATGTACGCCACTTCAGACAGCTACAAAAACTATCTTCAGTCTATCCCCCACCTTTTCCAAGCTGTGTTTGAGCTTCATCTCTCTGTGTGACTAAAGAGAGTAATTTCCATACTGCCACCCTTCCACCTCTTGTTCTTTTAACCGGGAATTTGAAGACTGGCAACCATCACTGAGAGGACTCTCTCGGGCCCTCATTAGAATATAGCCACCGCCTCAGTTCTCCACATCACAGTAAAATAAGATGAAGCCTCAAAACTCAAAAAGCTCACTCATTCCTCTTCTTTCAAATACTGTATTTAAGTTTCCATATTCGGTCCACTTTTCGTTTGAGGCACAGTGGCACACGGATGCAGATTATGTATTTCCCATAAACCTTAAATTTGGGTTATATTTTCTGCCCTAAGTGATGTTCCCATGAATCATACTGTAAGAGCCATTTTCCAGCCAGGATGAAACAGTCCAATGGGTAGCCATCATTTTGAATGGCTCTGTGGTATCCTTCCTCAAGTGTTTACGGTACCGACTGCTCTCTATTTATTTGATCTTCCAACATCATCCGGCCCTCAGAGTTTGATTATGTTTATACAAGACCCATTTGAAGACTTGAGGAGCCTCATCATTGGCACACAGAGCCATAGACACACATAAACCAGACATAGACAGTCTGCTTATTCTTTGATCAGCCTTTGTAGGAAACTATTTTGGGATTTCCAAGAGAGTGCCCTCTTTAATCGTAATAAGAATGTGTATACTGTATCAAGGAAGTCCATTGATCTGTCAAATTTGGCATTTCTCCCCTTATTTTTCAGCAGTTTTGAAAGGTCTCCTGCATATGTATACGGAAAAGGTTCTAGTGAAATAGCAGGAAAATGTAGATGAATATCAAGTAAAGCTAAGGGTAAGATAAAACAGCAATTTCCATTGTTAACAATGGTTTTATGACAATCTAATTTAACATCAAATATTGTATATCGCAAAATCTGAGATTTAGAGGAAATGTATTGTCTTCTAACCTCCAACTAAAACATCTCCATGGACATTCTTAAAACCAACCATCCAATATTCCTTGGAATCCAAGGGGGACAAGGGCACATCTGCCGTCGATAAACAACAACAACCTATTCAGGAACTGTTTCATATCTCATCCTTATTATTATTGGGCTCCCGAGTGGCGCAGTGGTCTAAGGCACTGCATCTCAGTGCTTGAGGCGTCACTACAGACCCCCTGGTTTGATTCCAGGCTGTATCACAACCGGCCGTGATTGGGAGTCCCATAGGGCAGCGCACAATTGGCCCAGCATCGTCCGGGTTTGGCCGGTGTAGGCCGTCATTGTAAATAAGAATTTGTTCTTAACTGACTTGCCTAGTTAAATAAAGTTAAAATAAAAAATAAATACAATTATCTCCGTGCTACAGAAGAAAAAAAGGAGAAGAAATGATTTTTTATTTTTTTTATTTACCCCTGCAGTCTAATCAGAGGCACTCTAAACAGAAGCGACAGCAGCAGTTTGGGATTAGAGTCAACAGCCCGCCGAAGCACACATCGATGTCAGGCGAAGGGGTTATAACCATGCATAGAGACATGCTAATTGGGCTGGGTGTGCCAGCTGGCACACTGCTGCCCCCAGGCTTGGGTTACAAAGCAAAAATGCTCCATCCCCCCATACTTATAAAAAATACGACATCTGCAGCTAATGCTGATTATCACCTCACTCTGTGAAAGAATGGCAGTTTAAAAGCGGTGTGTTGTGCTACGTTCATAAACAGGTGTTTTGAAAAGTGTTATGATTTTGATTCATAAAATGTAAGAGATTGTCAGTGGATGTTGACCCTTTTTGACCATGTCCCACAAAAATGGTAATACCCTTATGAGCCTTTTATATAGTCTCACTCGTAGGACGTATATAATGTAATGCATGTGCAGATGTATAGTAAATATAAATGTCATTAAATACAATTGTATTTCACACATGCACCAAATACAACAGGTGTAGACCCTACAGTGAAATGCTTACTTACAACCTCTTTCCCAACGATGCAAAGTTAAAAAATCAATGTGCAGGAGCATGAGGTAAGTGAGGTAGATATGTACATGTAGACAGGGGTAGTGACTATGCACCAGGAAAGATAATAATAATAATAATAATAATAATAATAATAATAATAATAATAATAATAATAATAATAATAATAATAATAACAATAATAATAATAATAATAATAATAGTATGAAAAACAAAGTAACAGAAGCGTATATGATGAGTGAATGTGTACGTGTGTGTATGTGTGTGCATTATGTGTGTGTGTGTGTGCGTACTGTATTGAAGTGTGTGTATGTGTGTTTGTGTTTGTGTGGGAGTGTCAGTGTAAGTGTGTGTGTGTGTGGGTAGAGCCCTGTGAGTGTGCATAGAGTCAGTGCAGATAGTCCGGGTAGCCATTTGATTAACTATTCAACAGTCGTATGGCTTGGGGATAGAAGGTGTCTCGGAGCCTGTTGGTTTGAGATCTGATGCTCCGGTGCCGCTTGCCGGATGGTACCAGAGAGAACAGTCCATAGCTTGGATGGCTGAAGCCTTTGGCAATTTGTTGGGCCTTCCTCTGACACCGCCTGATATAGAGATACTGGATGGCAGGGAGCTCTGCCCCATTGAAGTACTAAGCTGTCCGCACCACCCTCTGTAGGGCCTTGCGGTCGAGGGCGGTTCAGCTGCCATACCAGGCGGTGATGTAGCCAGTCAAGATGCTTTCTATGGTGCAGCTGTAGAACCTCAGCCTCCTGAGGGAGAAGAGGCGCTGTTGTTCCCTCTTCATGACTTTGCGGGTGTGGACCATGTATTAAGTCCTTAGTGATGTGGACACTGAGGAACATGAAGCTCTCGACCCGATCCACTATAGCCCTGTCAATGTGGATGGGGGTGTGCTCGCCCCGCTGTTTCCTGTAGTCCACAATCAGCTCCTTGGTCTTACTGACGTTAAGGGAGAGGTTGTTGTCCTGGCACCACACTGCCAGGTCACTGTAGGCTGTCTCATCATTGTCGCTGCCGGCAAACTTGATGATGGTGTTGGAGTTGTGCGTGGCCAGGTAGTCGTGGGTGAACAGGGAGTACAGGAGGGGACTAAGCACACACCCCTGGGGGGCCCCTGTGTTGACGGTCGGCATGGCGGAGGTGTTGTTGCCTATCCTCATCACCTGGGGGCGGCCTGTCAGGAAGTCCAGGATCCAGTTGCAGAGGGAGGTGTTTAGTTCCAGGGTCCTGAGCTTGGTGATGAGCTTAGAGGGGAGTATGGTGTTGAGCTGTAGTCAATGAACATCATTCTCATATAGGTATTCCTTAGTTCCAGGTGGAAGAGAGCAGTGTGAAGTGCAATTGAGATTGTGTCATCTGTGGATCTCTTGTATGCAAATTGGAGTGGGTCCAGGGTTTCTGGGATGATGGTGTTAATATGTGCCATGACCAGCCTTTCAAAGAAAGCACTATATGATTACAGATGTGAGTGCTACGGGGCGATAGTCATTTAGGCAGATTACCTTAGAGTTCTTGGGAACCGGAACAATGGTGGTCAGCTTGAAACATATTGGGATTACAGCCTGGGAGAAGAAAAGGTTGAAAATGTCAGTGAAGACACTTGCCAGCTGGTCTGCACATGCTCTGAGAACTTGCCATGGTATTCCGTCTGGCCCAGCGGCCTTGCAAGTGTTAACCTGTTTAAAAATCGTACTTACGTCAGCCACAGAGAGCGAGATCACACAGTCGTCCGGAACAGCAGGGGCTCTCATGCATTGTTAAGTGTTGTTTACCTCGACTCGAGCATAGAAGGTATTTAGCTGGCTTGGGAGGGCTGCATCATTGGAAAGTTCATGGCTCCCTTTGTAATCCGTAATAGTTTGCAAGCCCTGCCACATCCAACGAGCACCGGAGCCATTGTAGTATGATTCCATCTTAATCCTATGTTGTCCTTTTGCATGTTTGATGGCTTGTCGAAGGTCGTAGCGGGATTTCTTGTATGTGTCCATGTATGTGTCCCATTCCTGAAAAGCTGTAGCTCTATCCTTTAGCCTTTCCTTTAGGATTTCCCCGGTAATCCATGGCTTCTGGTTTGGATACCTGGGTCATTCTACCAACTCGGTGCCTTTTGAGCAGTGTAATTTGGGTCCAAAGAAGTTTGATTTCACCTATTTTTAACATTCTGTCATAAAGAGCACAAGTTCAACTTCATAAAAAATAAAACATCTCAAGAGGTTAAATAAAAAAAGGACTATAGTAAGTGCCTATTATGTGCCAAATAAAGTAACAGGGTTGACTGTAACAGGTTTGACAATTTTATCTTAAATAGGCCATAAATGGAATGGAAGCTTGTTGTGTGCAACAGGGAGTGCAAGCTTCACCAAAAATTGAAATTGTTAAAACGTTTCTAGCCTGTCCATCTATGGGTAACAAGGTTGACGTGTTATGCTCGACCCACCACAAAACACCAGAAAATGGCCAAAAAGAATAGGACCACACTATAATTTGAATATTAGAAATTCAATGTTTCTTTTGAATAAAAAAAAGGAATCGTTTCACCATATTAAAATGAGAGTTCAGATCATGTAACAGGGTTGTGGTTAAATAGGTTAAAACCTTCCTAGAAGTCACAGAGGGTGCACAGAGGGACGTCAAAATGCTGAGTTTTGGCACTTTAGCAAGTCTTTATTCATATAGAAAAATCTGATTGATTGAAATCTCGATGTGGTCTATATTAAAGGGAACTTCATTTAATATAATAGGCTTTTAAAATTAAATATTGGTGCACAATTTGTTCTTAAAATATGAAAGAGACACAAAAGGCACTAACCCTGCTGATATACAGTGGGGAGAACAAGTATTTGATACACTGCCGATTTTGCAGGTTTTCCTACTTACAAAGCATGTAGAGGTCTGTAATTTATATCATAGGTCCACTTCAACTGTGAGAGACGGAATCTAAAAAAAATAAATCCAGAAAATCACATTGTATGATTTTTAAGTAATTTTTTTGTATTTTATTGCATGACATAATTATTGGATCCCTACCAACCAGTAAGAATTCCGTCTTTCACAGACCTGTTAGTTTTTCTTTAAGAAGCCCTCCTGTTCTCCACTCATTACCTGTATTAACTGCACCTGTTTGAACTCGTTACCTGTATAAAAGACACCTGTCCACACACTCAATCAAACAGACTCCAACCTCTCCACAATGGCCAAGACCAGAGAGCTGTGTAAGGACATCGGGGATACAATTGTAGACCTGTACAAGGCTGGGATGGGCTACAGGACAATAGGCAAGCAGCTTGGTGAGAAGGCAACAACTGTTGGCGCAATTATTAGAAAATTGAAGAATTTCAAGATGACGGTCAATCACCCTCGGTCTGGGGCTCCATGCAAGATCTCACCTCGTGGGGCATCAATGATCATGAGGAATGTGAGGGATCAGCCCAGAACTACACGGCAGGACCTGGTCAATGACCTGAAGAGAGCTGGGACCACAGTCTCAAAGAAAACCATTAGTAACACACTACGCCGTCATGGATTAAAATCCTGCAGCGCACGCAAGGTCCCCCTGCTCAAGCCAGCGCATGTCCAGGCCCGTCTGAAGTTTGCCAATGACCATCTGGATGATCCAGAGGAGGAATGAGAGAAGGTCATGTGGTCTGATGAGACAAAAATATAGCTTTTTGGTCTAAACTCCACTCGCCGTGTTTGGAGGAAGAAGAAGGATGAGTACAACCCCAAGAACACCATCCCAACCGTGAAGCATGGAGGTGGAAACATCATTCTTTGGGGATGCTTTTCTGCAAAGGGGACAGGACGACTGCACCGTATTGAGGGGAGGATGGATGGGGCCATGTATCGCGAGATCTTGGCCAACAACCTCCTTCCCTCAGTAAGAGCATTGAAGATGGGTCGTGGCTGGGTCTTCCAGCATGACAACGACCCGAAACACACAGCCTGGGCAACTAAGGAGTGGCTCCGTAAGAAGCATCTCAAGGTCCTGGAGTGGCCTAGCCAGACCTGAACCCAATAGAAAATCTTTGGAGGGAGCTGAAAGTCCGTATTGCCCAGCGACACCCACGAAACCTGAAGGATCTGGAGGAGGTCTGTATGGAGGAGTGGGCCAAAATCCCTGCTGCAGTGTGTGCAAACCTGGTCAAGACCTACAGGAAACGTATGATCTCTGTACTTGCAAACAAAGGTTTCTGTACCAAATATTAAGTTCTGCTTTTCTGATGTATCAAATACTTATGTCATGCAATAAAATGCAAATTAATTACTTAAAAATCATACAATGTGATTTTCTGGATTTTTGTTTTAGATTCCGTCTCTCACAGTTGAAGTGTACCTATGATGAAAATTACAGACCTCTACATGCTTTGTAAGTAGGAAAACCTGCAAAATCGGCAGTGTATCAAATACTTGTTCTCCCCACTGTAGGTCTAAATCATTTTTGATAGCAATCACATTATTTAGCAACAGTTCTAGGCTACACAGGTTCAAGCAGAATTCCTAATATTTCAGAGAATACAAAAACATTGGTGGTGAGCTGAGAATCAGGCTGATCTACTGTCACTACTGTCACCACACGTTCACAGACAGCTTCCGTTGAATTAGCTCAGTGCACAATGTGTAACATACTGCTTGGTGTCCTGTTTACAGAGTCCATCATGGGTTCCATAACTGCCACTCTAGATTTTTTACCTCCCCTGTTTGTTGTTATCCTCTCACTGAGCTTCAGCAGTGAGTTAACCCTTACCCTAAACCTAACCCTATCTCCTAACCCTAAAACTAACCCTAGCTCTTAACCCTAAATCTAATTCTAACCCTAACACTAATTCTAACCTTAACCCTAAACCCCCTAGAAATAGCATTTGACCTTGTGGGGACTAACAAAATGTCCCCAGTTGTTCACATTTTTGTTTGTTTACTATTCTTGTTAAGTCCCCACAAGTATAGTTAAACAAGTCCACACACACACACACACACACCAACACGCACACACACAAGCACACATACCCATACACTAGCAGGGGATGGGATTGTAATACTACTTGCGTTGCTGTAAGCAGAGAAAGAGATAGATGTGATCAGACAAGCAATGCTTCAGGTTTCCAGTCAGTAGACATCAGCCAGAGAGCATTCAGACAAGACAGATGTCTACCCCAGGATTCTTTGATCCCAAACAAATGTGGATGTATTGATCAAAATAAATCCTTCCTATAACTACTCAAATACTAGGCTTTACAGTAATTTATTATGTGGGAATGTTGTCTGGCTACTGTGAAAGCATTCAACACACCGGAAGGCAAAATCTAATATTTACTGCTGAAAACATGAAAACAGACAGATGTTTAGATGTGTGTAGTATCCCAGCTATCACATAATGTTCTGAGAACAAAATGTTTCTTAGAGCTTGGTGAGTACGTGGTTGTCCTATGGTTATAGCTTGAGGACTCCTGATATCTCCAGGAGCAATGTAAGTATAATTTGTGTCTTTATCTGTTGTTGTCTAGTACTCTTTTTGCTAGCTAGCTAGGGCCATCTACTTTAAGTGCTGCCTGTCTTCCCAGTAGCCTACGTGGTGTGTGAACTGCTGACTGCTATTAAAGTGCAGATGATTGTTGACAAATCAACCAGGATTAAGGGGCAGGGCAATTTGTGACTGTTGTTGTTTTTCATTATCAGTGGCTGTATTGGAGGGGGAGTGGTTTTTCGTCTCATAGGCAATCAGCAATTAGTACCGGGAGGTGTGCTCTTCACCTTTGCAAGGCAATGAGCAATTACCATTAGTACTTCAATCTCTCCTGTTTACTCAGCAGCTGTAAGCAGCGGTTTCGTCGCAAAACTAAGACCGTCGCCGAAATGGTTCTGCCGAGTTGTTCGAGGAAGGTAAGAGAGGAAGGCTCCACACCACTCTCTTACTTGAGCATCGTACCTAGTTATTGTCAGATTATATCATTTTGCTCTTTTGTAGCTTTGGCAACTACAGAACATGACCAAAAGTATGTGGACACCTGCTCGAACATCTCATTCCAAAATCATGGGCATTAATAAGGAGTTGGTCCCCCCTTTGCTGCTATAACAGCCTCCACTCTTCTGGGAAGGCTTTCCACTAGATGTTAGAACATTTCTGCGGGGACTTGCTTCCATTCAGCCACAAGAGCATTAGCGAGGTCGGGCACTGATGTTGGGCGATTAGGCCTGGCTCGCAGTCAGCGTTCCAATTCATCCCAAAGGTGTTTGATGGGGTTGAGGTCAGGGCTCTGTGCAGGCCAGTCAGGTTATTCCACACTGATCTTAACAAACTATGCTGAAACAGGAAAGGGCCTTCCCCAAACTGTTACCACAAAATTGGAAGCACAGAATCGTCTAGAATGTCATTGTATGCTGTAGCGTTAAGATTTCCCTTCACTGGAACTAAGGAGCCTAGCCCGAACCATGAAAAACAGCCCCAAACCATTATTTCTCCTCCACCAAACTTTACAGTTGGCACTATGCATTGGGGCAGGTAGCGTTCTCCTGGCATCCGCCAAACCCAGATTCATCCGTTGGACTGCCAGCTGGTGAAGCATGATTCATCACTCCAGAGAACACATTTCCACTGCTCCAGAGTCCATTGGCGGCAAGCTTTACACCACTCCAGCCGACGCTTGCCATTAGGCTTGTGTGCGGCTGTTCCGCCATCTAAACACATTTCATGAAGCTCCCAACAAACAGTTATTGTGCTGAGGTTGCTTCCAGAGGCAATTTGGAAGTCCGTAGTGAGTGTTGCAACCGAGGACAAACGATTTTTATGCGTTACGCGCTTCTGCAGTCGGCGGTCCAGTTCTGTGAGCTTGTGTGGCCTACTACTTCGCGGCTGAGCCGTTGTTGCTCCTAGACGTTTCCACTTCACAATAACGGCACTAACAGTTGACCGGGGAAGCTCTAGCAGGGCAGAAATTTGATGAACTGACTTGTTGGAAAGGTGGCATTCTATGATGGTGTCACGTTGAAAGTCACTGAGCTCTTCAGTAAGGCCATTTTACTGCCAATGTTTGTCTATAGAGATTGCATGGCTGTGTGCTCGATTTTTGTACACCTGTCAGCAACGGGTGTGGCTGAAATAGCTGAATCCAGTAATTTGCATATATAGTGTATGTGTGTGTTTTCTATCCCAGTTCGCTTTACAGACGCTCCCCTCCACTTGGCTGCAACCCTTCCAAGTTAGTGTACCCTGCGCGCACAACCCATGTGGAATTCCTGGTCTCCGGCAGCGTTTGGAACTGCCAAGGGGTGGGACGCTGAGTTCATCTCAGCCTATGCTGCCCTTCAGTCCCTTGACTTTTTGGCTCTGACTGAGACATGGATCACCCCAGAGAACACTGCTACTCCAGCTGCTCTCTTCATCTGACTACGTTTTCTCTCATAGTCCGAGAGAATCTGATCGTCGCGGTCGTGCTTAACATTGTTGTCATCTATCGCCCACCAGGTGCCCTTAGAGCAGTGTTTCCCAAACTGTCCTCGGGACCGGGTGCACGTTTTGGTTTTTGCCCTAACAGCTGATCACAGCTGATCAATGCTTGATGATGAATTGGTTAATTTGTACACAGCATTACAGCTGTGTAATGCAAGGGCAAAAACCAAAATGTGCACCACTTGGGGTCCCAAGGACTGAGTTTGGGAAACCCTGCTCTAAGGGCACCTGGTGGGCGATAGATGACAACAATGTTAAGCACCACCGTGACGATCAGATTCTCTCGGACTATGAGAGAAAACGTAGTCAGATGAAGAGAGCAGCTGGAGTAGCAGTGTTCTCTGGGGTGATCCATGTCTCAGTCAGAGTCAAAAAGAGAGTTCCTCAATGAGCTTGACACCTTGATAAGCTAATTTCCTGACGATGGCTCACCGTTCTTCGTACTTGTCGTTTTCAACCTCCCGATGTCTGCCTTCAATAATTTCTTTCCAACTCTCTCTTTTCCCTCCTTGCCTCTGTTGACCTCACCCTTTTCCAGTCCACTCCCACTCACAAGGCAGGCAATTTGCTTCAACTCATCTTTACCAGAGGCTATTCGACTACTAACCTCACTACAACCTCCAGGTCTGGGATCACTACTTTGTTTCCTTTTCTTTCTCCCTTTCCTCCAACTCTACCCACTCATCGCCTACCCAGATGGTCATGCGCCGTTGCAATCTTCGCTCTCTCTCTCACACTGTTCTCTCCTCTTATATACTATAATCTCTCCTGTCTCCTAAATCTGACTTTTCAAACCTGTTCTCTTCCCTTTCTGCATCCTATGACTCACACTGTCCCCTTTCCTCCCGGCCGGGTAGGCCCTCCCCTCCTGCTCCATGGCTTAGAACAGGGCTGCGGGCAGCTGAGCAAAAATGGAGGAAAACTAAACTTCCGGAGGACCTATCATCCTTCCACTCCCTCCTCTCTACCTTCTCTTCCTCTGTATCCGCTGTTAAAGCCACTTTTTATCACTCTAAATTTCAAGCTTCTGCCTCTAACCCTAGGGAACTTTTTTCCATCTTCTCCTCCCTCCTTAATCCTCCACCCCCTCCCCCTCCCCCCTCCCTCTCTGAGGACGACTTTGTCAACCACTTTGAAAAGGTTGACGACATCCACTCATCATTCACTCAGCCTATTGAGTCCACTGGTCCCACTCACACAGAACTACCCACGCATTGACCTTTTTCTCCCCTCTCTCTCCAGATGAAATCCTGCGACTAGTGAGGTCCGGCCACCTGACAACCTGCCCACTCGACCCAGTCTCCTCCCTTCTCCAGACCATCTCTGGAGACCTTCACCCATTCCTCACTTCCCTCATCAACTCATCCCTGACCACTGGCTGCATCCCTTCTAACATGAAAATGGCATGAGTCGCTTCCTTTCTCAAGAAACCAACTCTCGACTCCTCTGACGTCAAAAACTTCAGACCGGTATCCCTTCTTTTTTTTATTCCAAAACACTTGAGATTGTTGTCTCTGACCAACTCTCTCGCTATCTCTCTCAGAACAATCTTCTTGACCCTAATCAGTCAGGCTTCAAGACGGTTCACTCAACCGAGACTGCGCTTCTCTGTGTCATGGAGGCTCTCAGCACTGCCAACGCTAAATCTCTATCCTCTGTTCTCATCCTCCTAGAGCTATCCGCTGCCTTCAAAACTGTGAGCCATCTGATCCTTCTCCTCACCCTCTCAGGGCTGAGCGTCTCAGGCTGCTCCTACCAGGTGACGTGGACAGGATCTGTGTCTGCACCATGTACTCTCGCGTCTGGTGTCCCCCAGGGCTTGGTTCTAGGCCCACTCTCTTAAAAGTTATACTTTTGAATTATCTGTCCATAGAACATTCTTCCAAGAGTCTTGATGATCATCCAGGTGCTTCCAGGTGCTTTTTGGTAAACTTGAGTCAACTGTTTGGACGAGATGGGTCCCATTATGTCTGGTAAAAACCAAACACTGCATTCCACAGTAAGAACCTCATACCAACGGTCAAGCATGGTGGTGGTAGTGCAGTGGTTTGGGGATCCTTTGCTGCCCCAGGACCTGGATGACTTAACCTAGTGTTATATATCACAAAACTACCTTCAACCTAGTGTTATATATCACAAAACAACCTAGTGTTATGTAACAGAAAACAACCTAGTGTTATATAACACAAAACTATCTTCAACCTAGTGTTATACAGTGCATTCGGGAAAGTATCAGACTTTTTCCACATTTTGTTACGTTACAGCCTTATTCTAAAATTGATGAAATTATTTTTTACTCATCAATCTACACACAATACGCCATAATAACAAAGCAAAAACAGTTTTTTAGACATTTTCAGACCCTTTGCTATAAGACTCGAAATTGAGCTCAGGTGCATCCTGTTTCCATTGATCATCCTTGAGATGTTTCTATAACTTGATTGGAGTCCACCTGTGGTAAATTCAATTGATTGGACATGATTTGGAAAGGCACACACCTGTCTATATAAGGTCCCACAGTTGACAGTGCATGTCAGAGCAAAAATCAAGCCATGAGGTTGAAGGAATTGTCCGTAGAGCTCCGAGACAGGATTGTGCAGAGAAACAGATCTGGGGAAGGGTACCAACAAAAGTCTGCAGCATTGAATGTCCCCAAGAATACAGTGGCCTCCATCATTCTTAAATGGAAGAAGTTTGGAACCATCAAGACTCTTCCTAGAGATGGCCGCCCAGCCAAACTGAGCAATCGGGGGAGAAGGGCCTTGGTCAGGAAGGTGACCAAGATCCCGAGTTCTTCTGTGGAGATGGGAAAACCTTCCAGAAGGACAACCATTTCTGCAGCACTACTCCAATCAGGCCTTTATGGTAGAGTAGCCAGAAGAAGCCACTCCTCAGTAAAAGGCACATGACAGCCCGCTTGTAGTTTGCCAAAAGCCACGTAATGACTCTGACCATGATAAACAAGATGCTCTGGTCTGATTAAACCAAGATTGAACTCTTTGGCATGAATGCCAAGCGTCACTTCTGGAGGAAAGCTGGCACCATCCCTAAGGTGAAGCATGGTGGTGGTAGCATCATGCTGTGGGGATGTTTTTCAGCGGCAGGGACTGGGTGACTAGTCAGGATTGAGGGAAAGATTAATGGAGAAAAGTACAGAGAGATCCTTGATGAAAACCTGCTCCAGAGCGCTCAGGACCTCAGACTGGGGTGAAGATTCACCTTCAAACAGGAGAACGACGCAGGAGTGGCTTCTGGATAAGTCTCTGAATGTCCAGCCAGAGCCCGAACTTGAACCCGATCTAACATTTCTGGAGAGACCTGAAAATAGCTGTGCAGTGACACTCCCCATACAACCTGACAGAGCTTGAGAGGATCTGCAGAGAAGAATGGGAGAAACTCCCCAAATACAGGTGTTCCAAGTTTGTAGTGTCATACCCAAGACGACTCGATGCTGTAATCGTTGCCAAAGGTGTTTCAACAAAGTACTGAGTAAAGGGTATGAATACTTATGTAAATGTATATTATAATATTACAGTTTTTTTATTTGTACAAAACCAGTTTTTGCTTTGTCAATTTTATCCATTTTAGATTAAGGCTGTAATGTAACAAAATGTGGAAAAGTCAAGGGGTCTGAATACTTTTCGAATGAACTATATAACACTAGGTTGAAGGTAGTTTTGTGTTATATAACACTAGGTTGTTTTGTGATATATAAAACTAGGTTGAAGATTGCCATTTCTGAGACTCACTTAGATAATTCATTTGATGATACAGCAATACAAGGATAATACATCTATACAGCGAGGGGAAAAAAGTATTTGATCCCCTGCTGATTTTGTACATTTGCCCACTGACAAAGAAATGATCAGTCTATAATTTTAATGGTAGGTTTATTTGAACAGTGAGAGACAGAATAACAACAACAAAAATGTTATAAATTGATTTGCATTTTAATGAGGGAAATAAATATTTGACCCCCTCTCAATCAGAAAGATTTCTGGCTCCCAGGTGTCTTTTATACAGGTAACGAGCTGAGATTAGGAGCACACTCTTAAAGGGAGTGCTCCTAATCTCAGCTTGTTACCTGTATAAAAGGCACCTGTCCACAGAAGCAATCAATCAATCAGATTCCAAACTCTCCACCATGGCCAAGACCAAAGAGCTCTCCAAGGATGTCAGGGACAAGATTGTAGACCTACACAAGGCTGGAATGGGCTACAAGACCATCGCCAAGCAGCTTGGTGAGAAGGTGACAACAGTTGGTGTGATTATTCGTAAATGGAAGAAACACAAAATAACTGTCAATCTCCCTTGGCATGGGGCTCCCTGCAAGATCTCACCTCGTGGAGTTGCAATGATCATGAGAATGGTGAGGAATCAGCCCAGAACTACACAGGAGGATCTTGTCAATGATCTCAAGGCAGCTGGGACCATAGTCACCAAGAAAACAATTGGTAACCCATTACGCCGTGAAGGACTGAAATCCTGCAGCGCCCGCAAGGTCCCCCTGCTAAAGAAAGCACATATACAGGCCCGTCTGAAGTTTGGCAATGAACATCTGAATGATTCTGAGGAGAACTGGGTGCAAGTGTTGTGGTCAGATGAGACCAAAATCGAGCTCTTTGGCATCAACTCAACTCGCCGTGTTTGGAGGAGGAGGAATGCTGCCTATGACCCCAAGAACACCATCCCCACCGTCAAACATGGAGGTGGAAACATTATGCTTTGGGGGTGTTTTTCTGCTAAGGGGACAGGACAACTTCACCGCATCAAAGGGACGATGGACGGGGCCATGTACTGTCAAATCTTGGGTGAGAACCTCCTTCCCTCAGCCAGGGCATTGAAAATGGGTCGTGGATGGGTATTCCAGCATGACAATGACCCAAAACACACGGCCAAGGCAACAAAGGAGTGGCTCAAGAAGAAGCACATTAAGGTCCTGGAGTGGCCTAGCCAGTCTCCAGACCTTAATCCCATAGAAAATCTGTGGAGGGGGCTGAAGGTTCGAGTTGCCAAACGTCAGGCTCGAAACCTTAATGACTTGGAGAAGATCTGCAAAGAGGAGTGGGACAAAATCCCTCCTGAGATGTGTGCAAACCTGGTGGCAAACTACAAGAAACGTCTGACCTCTGTGATTGCCAACAAGGGTTTTGCCACCAAGTACTAAGTCATGTTTTGCAGAGGGGTCAAATACTTATTTCCCTCATTAAAATGCAAATAAATTTATAACATTTTTGACATGCGTTTTTCTGGATTTTGTTGTTGTTATTCTGTCTCTCACTGTTCAAATAAACCTACCATAAAAATTATAGACTGATCATGTCTTTGTCAGTGGGCAAACGTACAAAATCAGCAGGGGATTAAATAATTTTTTCCCTCACTGTATTAAAATCAGATCCAACAATAATATCAAGGGATTAGAAATCCAGGGCTTTAAAACAAAGGTGTCATTGTACGCTGATGATTCATGTTTTCTTTTAAATCCACAACTTGAATCCCTCCACAGCCTCATAGAGGATCTAGATACATTTTCTAACCTCTCTGGATTACAACCAAATTATGATAAATGTACTATATTATGTATTGGATCACAAAAAAAATACAATTTTTACATTACCATGTAGTTTACCAATAATATGGTCTGATGGTGATGTGGATATACTCGGAATACATCTCCCAAATGAAATAAATGATCTCACTCCAATACATTTTAATAGAAAGTTAGCAAAAATAGATAAGATCTTGCTACCATGGAAGGGTAAATACCTGTCTATTTGTGGAAATATCACCCTGATTAACTCTTTAGTATTATCCCAGTTGACCTATTTGCTTATGGTCTTGCCTACGCCTAGTGATTTTTTTGTAAAAATTATATGAGAAAAAACATTCCATTTTATTTGGAACGGCGAGCCAGACAAAATTAAACGGGCCTATTTATATAATGAATATGAATTCGGAGGACAGAAATTATTAAATATTAAAACATTAGACCTATCACTAAAAGCTACAGTTGTACAAAAATTATACTTAAATCCGAACTGGTTCTCTAGCAAATTAGTAAGATTGTCTCACCCCATGTCCATAGAAAGTTGGTTGCAATTTCAATGTAATCCTCCAGAAACGACAGAACAAATAATGCAACAAATATTGTGGTTAAACTCAAATATACTAATTGAACCGGTATAATCTTCGTAAAAGATATCAAAGGTAGGACTGGTGGAGTCATGTCGCACAAAAACAAAAACATATGGAAAAGTCTGCTCTACCCAAAATTACAACCAAATAATTGCAGCATTTCCGCAAAAATGGAAGAGGAAAGTGGGAAGGGGAAAAAGTAAGGAACTTGTCTGTCGGCCCTGCATTAAAGAACATATTTGGTTGGGATATGACCTCAATCCTATAGAACATTTGTGGACAGAACTGAAAAAGCGTGTGCGAGCAAGGAGGCCTACAAACCTGACTCAGTTACACCAGCTTGTGGAAGGCTACCCAAGTTAAGCAATTTAAAGGCAATGCTACCAAATACTAATTGAGTGTATGTAAACTTCTGACCCACTGGGAATGTGATGAAATAAATAAAAGCTGAATAAATCATTCTCTCTACTATTATTCTGACATTTCACATTCTTAAAATAAAGTGGTGATCCTAACTGACCTAAGACAGGGAATTTTTACTAGGATTAAATGTCAGGAGTTTAAATGTATTTGGCTAAGGTATATGTAAACTTCCGACTTCAACTGTATGTGTGTGTGTATATACAGCTGCGGAAAAATTAAGAGACCACTGCAAAATTATCAGTTTCTCTGGTTTTACTATTTATAGGTATGTGTTTGGGTAAAAATAAAAAAATTGTTTTATTCTATAAACTACTGACAACATTTATCCCAAATTCCAAATAAAAATATTGTCATTTAGAGCATTTATTTGCAGAAAATGACAACTGGTCAAAATAACAAAAAAGATGCAGTGTTGTCAGACCTCGATTAATGCAAAGAAAATAAGTTCATGTTCATTTTTAAACAACACAATAGTAATGTTTGAATTTAGGAAGAGTTCAGAAATCAATATTTGGTGTAATAACCCTGATTTTCAATCACAGCTTTCATGCGTCTTGGCATTGTGACGACCCTCCCACTCTGTCTGCCGTATTCTCTCTTTGCTCTTGTTTCCTTATTAGGATGCCGGTGGGCGGAGTTGGGAGGGTCGTCAGCTACATGGGAAACACCTGGGCCGGGTGTGTCCCAGCATAAATGGACCTCTTCCACATTCATTGACGAGACTCTCTCACATTTACATTTACGTCATTTAGCAGACTCTCTCCAGGCAGATACTTTGACTTTGGTTGTGGTATTTTTTGTGGCTTTTTGGTTGTTGCTTTGGCACCTCTCAACACCTTTCCATATTACATTTATGCATGCAAACACTCACTTACACTACTGATTACTGATTACACACACCATTGTTATTTGATTTAGTTTACTTTAGTTAATAAATATATACTTTGAGTATTCCTTGTCTCCACGTGTCTCCCTTTTGTTACGAACTTGAGCCGGTTCGTGACAAGTGGGGGCTCGTCCGGGATCTTGAACTGGTTGTGTTTGGGAGAACGTGGAGTTAATGTCAAATTCTGTAGGGTCTTTCTTTGTAAATTTTGTTAGTTTGTTTGAGTTTGATAGGCCCAGTATTGGTTGCCTTTGGGTTGTGTACTGCGTTGGAGAGAGTACATTGGTTAGTTTCCAGGCCCTGCCCAGCCTGGAAACTCTTGCTCTACTCGCTGTTGGGACATCGGTCGGAGGTGAGTACAATCGGCTGTGTACCTCAGTGGGAGATTGGGTAGGGTAGTGACATTTTCTACCCGGAGCTATAGCTTTTTCCCCTGATAGGCTTAGTGACGTGTTTTGTTTTGGGATACATTGGGCATGGTTAAATGTTTGTTATTTTTATGTGGTGTCTGTGGACTGAGCAGTTGTCTCGGGGGCACATCCGTGGCTTGGGGGAATCTACCAGCGTGCTGGGGGGGTTAATTCCTTGCCAGCGGGCTACAATGTGTAATTACCCACAGAGAATCTGCACGAAGACTAGGGTTGAGTTATTGTAGGTTTTGGGGAAGCTCCATATCCCATCTTTCTTCTGTGGTGCTCGGTGTGATTGTCATTTCTCTTGTGTCTGGTGTGCTCAGCAGAGGGGTTGAGCGAGATTATTATGATATATATATATATTTTTTATTATGGCGTCTAATGTAGACGAGTTCATTCGCTTTCCATCAGAAGAACTGTTAGAATTATGTACTAAAGAACAGCTGTTGAATGTTGCTGAACACTACAAGGTTGAAATTAGTGATAAACGTCTAAAAAAATTATATTAGGTTAATATTGAAGGCCAATTTGATAGAAAGTGGTATTCTGGATGTTACCACTGGGGCAGCCTCTGCTGAGGACACGTTGTCTCCCCGATATGTTACAATGACCGCTCCATTGGTTAGTCATAGTAGTCTTCTTTTTGAACAGCAGAAAGAACTGCTTCTGTTACAGCTAGAGCATGAACAAAATGGACAAAAAGCTAAAATGGAGCATGAACAAGCTAGAATGGAGCATGATCGTGTAAAATATGAAAGGGAATTGGAATTTAAACAGGATATGGAGCGTGCTAAAATCAAGCTGCAACAAGAGCGACTAGAGTTGGTTAGGGAAGGAAAGCTCTCAGGGGAGAGTTTGCTCTGGGAAAGTGATCCAGAGTTACCTAGGGGTCGTTCCTCTTTTGGTCGTAATCCAGACACATTTGATATTGTTGGGAATTTACGGTTGTTGCCCCAGTTTAATGAAAAGGACCCGGAGACATTCTTTTCGTTGTTTGAGCGTGTTGCTAACACTAGGAGTTGGCCTGATTCTGATCGCACTTTGATGTTGCAGTGTGTGCTGACTGGTAAAGCGCAAGAAGCATATTCAGCTCTTAGTGTAGCCGACAGTGTTAGTTATGATAAGGTTAAAACGGCTGTGTTACAGAGTTACGAATTGGTCCCTGAGGCTTACCGCCAACGATTTAGAACTTTAAAAAGGGATGATCAGCAGACTCATGTTGAGTTTGCGAGAATATTATCTTCACAGTTTAATCGCTGGTGTTCCGCCTCTGCAGTTATGACTTTCCAAGGGTTGTGTGATCTGATTATGTTAGAACAATTTAAGGACACAATCCCTGATCGTATAGCGACGTACATTAACGAACGAAAAATAAAGACTGTCGCTGAAGCTGCGGTTTTGGAAGAATATGTGTTGACTCACAAAAATGTTTTTGCAGAACCCCGTATTCGGAGTGAGTGGGGGCGTTCGCAGAGATTTGGGCCTCGCTCGCCGAGATACTTCGGTTCCCGGGCAGAGTTTCATTCAACTAGGGTTGAGCCTGATCCCCGTCGTAAAACTGACTTTGGTCAAGAGTGTCACTACTGTCAAGAATTAGGTCATTGGAAAAATGAATGTCCGATTCTTAGGTCTAGGGGTAAATTCAGTACAGGTGCTTATGGTAAATCGAGGCCTACAGCGTTAGCAGCGCCTGTTCCACATCAGTTCACTCCTGACGCATTGTCTCATGCACAGAGCCATGTGAAAGTCTATATTGATCCCGACTATTTACCTTTCGTTACGGAGGGTTTTGTGTCTATGTTAGGAAGTAAGAACCTAGTGCCAGTAAAGATCCTAAGAGACACAGGTGCCTCTGAATCATTTGTGTTGGAATCTGTGTTACCCTTCTCTGCGGAGACTGATTCTGGGAATAGTGTTCTAATTAGGGGAATAGGTTTGAACACTCTGTCAGTTCCGTTGCATAAACTGATGTTGGATTGTGGACTGGTGAAAGGTGAGGTTGTTGTGGGGGTGCGTCCTTCATTGCCTATTGAGGGTATTGACGTGATCCTTGGAAATAACTTGGCTGGGGAGCGTGTGTGGCCTATCGTGTTTCCATCTTTAGTGGTTTCCACTAAGCCTTCAATTGTAGGGATTCCTGATGAGAGTGCGCAGAATTTCCCAGAGGTGTTCTCTGCGTGTGCAGTGACGCGTTCTATGATCCATGATGACTTGGTCACGGAACTGGCTAACGAGAATACCACAAAGAAGTCTGTTACTGTTTTCCCTGTTATCCCGTTATCTGTATCCCACTCCGATTTAATCGAGGCGCAACGGACTGACCCTACATTAGAAGAGTTGCGGGACCAAATTGTGCCTGTGGAACAGTTGGGAGATGTCGCACAGGGCTATTTTCTCCAAGAGGAGGTCCTGATGAGAAAGTGGATGTCTCATGGTAGTTGTTTTCTGGGGGAGGCGATTAGTCAGGTTGTGGTACCAGTTAAGCTTCGTCAGTTGGTGCTGACAACTTCTCACAACGACGTTGCTGGGCATATGGGTGTGAGAAAAACCTACAATCGCATATTACGACATTTCTTTTGGCCAAGATTAAAGAGGGATGTTTCTGATTTCATCAAAACTTGTCACACCTGTCAATTAACTGGTAAACCTAATCAAGCTATTAAGCCGGTACCACTGTTTCCTATTCCTGTACTCGGTAAACCTTTTGAATATCTGATTATTGACTGTGTTGGTCCTCTGCCTCGTTCTAGAAAGGGTAGTAATTATTTGTTGACTGTGATGTGTCAGACCACTAGGTTTCCTGCTGCCTATCCTCTCCGGTCTATCACGACTAAGTCTGTGTTAAAAGCTTTGACTCAGTTTCTCTCACTGTTTGGAATCCCTAAGGTCATTCAAAGTGATCAAGGATCTAATTTCACCTCTAATCTCTTTGGTCAGGTTCTCCAACAACTCCATATTAAACACAACTTGTCTAGCGCCTATCATGCCCAAAGTCAAGGAGCACTGGAACGTTTCCATCAAACACTTAAGTCTTTGTTGAGAGCTTATTGTACTGAGATGGATAAGAATTGGGAGGAGGGGTTGCCTTGGTTACTGTTAGCTGCTAGGGAGGTTTCACAGGAGAGCACAGGTTTTAGCCCAAATGACCTAGTGTTTGGACATAGGGTCCGTGGGCTTTTATCTGTTCTCCAGGATGACTGGAAGTCTCCCGAGCCTCCTCAGTCCCTGTTATCATATGTGTGTGATTTTCGGCGACGCTTGTATGCCACTAGTGAAATGGCTAAAGAGAAGCTATCATCTTCACAGGACAGGATGAAGAGCATATATGATCGCCGAGCTGAGCCTCGTCACTTTAGTCCAGGTGATCAGGTTCTGGCTCTGCTGCCAATTGTTGGTTCTCCTTTTCAAGCCAAGTTTCAAGGTCCATATACAGTGGTGCACCAGTACACTGAGCAAAATTATGGAGGAAATTATGGAGGAAAGCACACCAACTGTGCCATGTAAATTTGTTAAAACCCTATTATTGACGTTCCTCTGAGACTGAACAGGGGGGGGGGGGGGGGGTCTACAGAGGACGGTAAGGCTGTTCTTTTGGCTGATACTGTTTATTCCCTGGGTTCTGGTCATGCTAGGTCTGTGCAGGAGCAGGAAGATGTTTCTGGACCCGACGATTGCATACTGCAGGGTAGATTGAACAATTCAGAGACACTGGAGATTTTAGATAGCCTTCTTACTCATCTACCTGTTGATGGGCGGAAAGAGATGGTTGGTTTGATTCTGAAATTTCCAGGGTTTTTTTCTGATACACCTACACGTACAAACTTAATAGAACATGATATTGACATTGGAGATGCTGACCCCAATCGTCAACGGTTCTATAGAGTTTCTTCAGAGAAACTGCGTTGTCTGGATGCTGGAAACTGCAGGTACATGCTGGAGAGTAAAATAGCAGAGCCTTCTTTCTCCAGTTGGGCTTCTCCCTGTATCTTGGTCAGTAAATCGGATGGAACAAACAGATTTTGTACGGACTACCGTAAGGTAAACGATGTCACTAAGCCGGATTCATTTCCTCTTCCTCGGATGGAGGACTGCGTTGATCAAGTCGGCGCAGATAAGTTTGTGAGCAAATTTGACCTGTTAAAGGGCTATTGGCAGGTGCCACTGACGAGTAGGGCACGTGAAATCTCTGCCTTTATTACACCTTTTGGTCTGTACTCGTATTCGGTTATGAGTTTCGGACTGCGTAATGCGCCTGCCACTTTTCAGCGACTTATGAACAGGGTTGTCTCTGGTCTGGCCGGGCGCTCTGTTTATCTGGACGATGTTGTCATGGAGACCGCCGAGGCTGCTCCTCCTCCTTGCTCGGGCAGGCTTCGGCATTCGTCGTCCCCGGAGTACTAGCTACTACCGCTTGATGTTTTCGATGTTTGTTTGGTTATGTCTAGTTGGTGCACCTGTCTCGTATTCTGTCTTGATTATGTCTCCTATAAGTTCCCCTGTGTTAGGTTTGCATTTTGTGTGTTATTGACGCCTGTCTTGTATGTATAGGTTCTGTGACCTTGGCTTTTGTGGGTTTTACGCACTCGCGTATTTTGTTACGCCTCTTGTGTTTTTGGAGGCTGTTATTTTGTGTGTACCTTGAGAGGTATTAGTAAAGTCGTCTTGACTATTCCTCTGTGTCCTGCGCTTGACTCCACCACCGCATCCACATCAGAACCATGACAGAATAACACACCACCTATGGAGTCAGCAGGAGCAGCAGCGGCGGTGACCGAGTCACTGGAGGAGCGGGTCAGCAGCCAGGACGCCATGATCCAGCGACTCGGCGCCGCCATGCAAGAAGTCATGAACACCCTGCGCCGATTGGAGAGAGGAGGCTTGCCCACACCTCCTCCTACCGTACCACCACCATCGGCCAGCCCCATCATACCAGCTCCGGAGTCCAGTGGGATTCGGCTCTCGCTCCCGAGGGCATATGATGGCACCGCAGCCGGGTGTCAGGGGTTCCTCCTTCAGGTGGAGCTCTACCTGGCAACCATACACCCGGCGCCCTCGGGATACGAGAGTGTTTCCGCCCTCATCTCCTGTCTCTCCGGCAAGGCTTTGGAGTGGGCCAATGCCGAATGGAGGGGAATAGACACCGCCACCATCAGCTACGCGGAGTTCTCCCGCCGCTTCAGGGCTGTTTTCGATCATCCTCCAGAGGGTAAAGCGGCGGGGGAACGTCTGTTCCACCTCCGACAGGGGAAGAGGAGCGCACAGGAGTTCGCCCTGGACTTCCGGACTCTAGCGGCAGATGCGGGGTGGAATGAGAGGGCCCTCATCGACCACTATCGGTGCAGCCTGCGAGAGGACGTTCAACGAGAGTTGGCCTGCAGGGACACCAATTTAACCTTCGACCAGTTGGTGGACATGTCAATCCGTCTGGATACCCTGCTGGCTACCCGCGGACGTCCGGAGTTGGGGTCGTCCATTCCATCCCCCAGCACCTCCGAGCCGAGCCCTATGGAGCTTGGGGGTGCTGGCGCTAGAGAGAGGAGGAGAGAGATCTGGAGGGAGGCCGTACCCTGCACCAACTGTGGCCGTAGAGGACACACTGCGGTTCGGTGCTGGGGAGGGTCTCCAGGGGATCGAGGCAACAGGTCATGCACTGGGAAGTCATTCCAGGTGAGTAGGCGCCCAACTCACCCAGAGCTCTCTGTTGGTCACGTGTAAACCTGTAGTATTCCCCCAGGTTGCATCTCATTCCCAGCATAAGGCGCTAGTCGATTCAGGCGCAGCTGGGAATTTTATTGATCGTAATTTTTGTGTTAAGTTAGGGATTCCCCTCCGACCAGTAGATGTGCCTTTCCCGATTCATGCCTTAGATAGCCGTCCGTTGGGATCTGGGTTGATTAGGGAGGTCACAGCACCACTAAAGATGAAGGCACAGGGGGGTCATAAGGAGATCATTCAGTTATATCTGATCGACTCTCCTGCGTATCCCGTGGTGCTGGGGCTTCCTTGGTTAATCGCCCATGACCCCACCATTTCGTGGCAACAGAGGGCTCTCAAGGAGTGGTCTGCCCAGTGTGTTGGGCGATCTCTAGGTGTTTCCGTAGGGGCGACCACGGTGGAGAGTCCGAACCAATTGCCCGCACTGCACATTCCTCCTGAGTATGATGATTTGGCACTAGTGTTTAGCAAGACTAGGGCGACGCGATTACCACCTCATAGACAGGGGGATTGTGCGATAGACCTCCAGGCAGGTGCTGCACTTCCGCGTAGTCATGTGTATCCTCTGTCTCAAGAGAAGGTGGCTATGGAGACATACATAGCAGAGTCTCTGAGACAGGGATACATACGGCCCTCCACTTCCCCTGCGTCCTCAAGTTTATTTTTTGTGAATAAGAAGGATGGAGGGTTGCGCCCGTGTATTGATTACCGTAGTCTCAATCAGATCACTGTGAAATACAGTTATCCACTCCCTCTGATTGCGAGTATGACGGAATCATTACACGGAGCGCGTTTCTTCACAAAACTGGATCTCAGGAGCGCCTACAACTTGGTGCGCATTAGGGAGGGAGATGAATGGAAGACAGCATTTAGTACCACCTCGGGTCACTACGAGTATCTCGTCATGCCATACGGGTTAATGAATGCTCCTTCAGTCTTCCAATCCTTTGTGGACGAGATCTTCCGGGATTTGCATGGGCAGGGTGTAGTAGTGTATATTGACGACATACTAGTTTACTCTTCTACACGAGCCGAGCATGTAGCCCTGGTGCGTCGAGTGTTGGGTAGGCTATTGGAGCATGACTTGTATGTCAAGGCAGAGAAATGTCTGTTTTTCCAGGAGTCCATCTCCTTCCTGGGCCATCGATTGTCCGCGTCAGGAGTGGAGATGGAGATTGACCGCGTTTCAGCCGTGCGTAATTGGCCGACTCCAACCACGGTTAAGGAAGTGCAGCGGTTTTTGGGTTTTGCCAATTACTACCGGAGGTTTATCCGGGGTTTTGGACAGGTGGCAGCTCCCATCACCTCCCTGCTGAAGGGGGGCCCGGTGCGTTTGCAGTGGTCAGCTGAGGCGGACAGGGCGTTTGGTAAACTGAAGGACCTGTTCACCTCTGCTCCGGTGCTGGCGCATCCGGATCCCGCTTTAGCGTTCCAGGTGGAGGTGGACGCGTCAGAGGCCGGTATTGGGGCTGTACTGTCTCAACGCTCAGGCACCCCCCCTAAACTCCGGCCCTGCGCTTTTTACTCTAAGAAGCTCAGCCCGGCGGAACGTAATTATGACGTGGGGGACAGGGAGCTGCTCGCCGTGGTTCAAGCCCTAAAGGTGTGGAGGCATTGGCTTGAGGGGGCTCAACACCCTTTTCTCATTCTGACTGACCATCGTAACCTGGAGTACATCCGGGCAGCTAGGAAACTGAACCCTCGTCAGGCTAGGTGGACCATGTTTCTGGCACGGTTTGTGTTTAAGCTCACTTACATCCCAGGGTCCCAGAACGGTAAGGCAGACGCCCTGTCCCGGCGTTATGATGCAGAGGAGAGGTCCATTGAGCCCACGCCCATACTGCCGGAGTCTTGTCTGGTGGCACCGGTGGTGTGGGAGGTCGATGCGGAGATCGAGTGGGCGTTGCGCACCGACCCTACTCCTCCAGATTGTCCGGTGGGGCGGACGTACGTTCCGCTCGAGATCCGTGATCGTCTCATATATTGGGCTCATACGTCAACCTCCTCTGGACACCCTGGTATCGGCCGGACAGTGCACTGCCTTAGTGACAAGTACTGGTGGCCAACATTGGCTAAGGACGTGAGGGTTTATGTCTCCTCCTGCTCGGTGTGCGCTCAGTGTAAGGCGCCTAGACACCTGCCCAGGGGGAAGTTACAACCCCTACCCGTTCCACAATGGCCGTGGTCTCACCTCTCGGTAGACTTTGTCACGGACCTTCCCCCCTCCCAGGGGAATACCACTATTCTGGTCGTTGTGGATCGGTTCTCTAAAGCCTGTCGTCTCATCCCAATGCCAGGTCTCCCTACTGCCCTACAGACAGCTGAGGCTTTGTTTACCCACGTCTTCCGGCACTACGGGGTACCCGAGGATATAGTGTCTGATCGGGGTCCCCAATTCACCTCTAGAGTCTGGAGGGCGTTCATGGAACGCTTGGGGGTCTCGGTTAGCCTTACCTCGGGTTTCCACCCTGAGAGTAATGGACAGGTGGAGAGAGTGAACCAGGATGTGGGTAGGTTTCTGAGATCATATTGCCAGGACCGGCAGGGGGAGTGGTCGGGATATATTCCCTGGGCAGAGATAGCCCAGAACTCCCTCAGTCATTCATCTACTAACCTGACACCTTTCCAGTGTGTGTTAGGTTACCAGCCGGTTCTGGCACCTTGGCATCAGAGCCAGATCGAGGCCCCTGCGGTGGACGAGTGGTTTCGGCGCTCGGAGGAGACGTGGAATGCTGCGCACGTTCATTTACAGCGTGCCATCAGGCGGCAAAAGGCGAGCGCCGATCGCCACCGCAGTGAGGCTCCGGTGTATGCACCAGGAGACCGGGTCTGGCTCTCGACTCGAAACCTGCCCCTTCGCCTGCCCTGCCGGAAGCTGGGTCGGCGGTTTGTGGGGCCATTTAAAGTCCTGAGGAGATTGAACGAGGTTTGTTACAGGTTACAACTGCCTAATGATTATCGCATTAACCCCTCGTTCCATGTGTCTCTCCTCAGGCCGGTGGTAGCTGGTCCACTCCAGGACAGTGAGATACGGGAGCCTCCTCCGCCCCCACTGGACATCGAGGGGGCTCCGGCGTACTCAGTCCGGTCCATCGTGGATTCGGATGGGGGGTCTGCAGTATCTCGTGGAGTGGGAGGGGTACGGACCGGAGGAACGGTGCTGGGTGCCTAGGAGGGACATTTTAGATCCCTCCCTCCTGACGGAGTTCCACCGGAGTCATCCTACGCATCCTGCTCCGCGTCCTCCTGGCCGTCCCCGAGGTCGGGGTCGGCGCACGGCTGGAGCCGCGCGTCAAGGGGGGGTACTGTCACGGAGACCGCCGAGGCTGCTCCTCCTCCTTGCTCGAGCAGGCTTCGGCGTTCGTCGTACCCGGAGTACTAGCTACTACCGCTTGATGTTTTCGATGTTTGTTTGGTTATGTCTAGTTGGTGCACCTGTCTCGTATTCTGTCTTGATTATGTCTCCTATAAGTTCCCCTGTGTTAGGTTTGCATTTTGTGTGTTATTGTCGCCTGTCTTGTATGTATAGGTTCTGTGACCTTGGCTTTTGTGGGTTTTACGCACTCGCGTATTTTGTTACGCCTCTTGGGTTTTTGGAGGCTGTTATTTTGTGTGTACCTTGAGAGGTATTAGTAAAGTCGTCTTGACTATTCCTCTGTGTCCTGCGCTTGACTCCACCACCGCATCCACATCAGAACCTTGACAGATGTAGTGATATATGCAGATACTTGGGAGGAACATCTGTCCCGTATTCAAGCCTTGTTCGGCTGCGGGTCGCCTCACGATAAATTTGGCTAAATGTGAGTTTGCTCAGGCGACTGTTACATACCTTGGAAAGGTGGTTGGGCATGGTGAAGTGCGTCCTGTTCGGGCTAAAGTGGTAGCTATTGATGCTTTTCCACTACCATCTACTAAAAAGGAACTGATGCGTTTCTTGGGAATGATTGGGTTTTATCGTGGTTTTTGTAGGAACTTCTCTACTGTGGTCGCTCCCTTGACAGATTTGCTGAAAGCTAAGGCTGTGTAGGTATGGTCTTCTCGTTGTCAACAGGCTTTCGAAGATTCAAAGAGGTTGCTTACCTCAACTCCGGTACTGGCTGCTCCTTGTGTGGTTTTGTCATTTACCTTGCAGGTGGATGCTAGTCATGTGGGGGCAGGTGCAGTTTTGCTGCAAGCAGATGTCGCTGGGGTTGAGAGGCCTGTTAGTTTATTTTCCAAAAAGTTTAACCATTATCAGTTGAACTATTCGGTCATTGAAAAAGAAGCATTAGGACTCATATGGGCGCTACAACACTTTGAAGTGTATGTCGGGTCGGGAGTAGTACCTATTGTGGTCTACACCGACCATAACCCTCTCACCTTTTTGAGGTCCATGAGGTGTCCTAATCAGAGGATAATGAGATGGTGTTTATTTTTACAATCCTTCCATCTAGATGTGCGGCACATCCGGGGGACTGATAACGTGATTGCTGATGCGCTCTGTCGTGCGCCCTGTTCCTGAATATAGATGTGACCGACCATTGTTTGATTTTGTCATGTTCTATCCCTCCTAGTCTTGTGTTCTTCTTTCCTCTTAAAGGTTGCTTCCTGTGTAAAGGTTGCTGAGGTCTGGAGAGGAGGATGATGGTTGGGGCAAGTGGAGGTGTGAACGGGTACAATTTGTCGGTTTGGGACGCAGGGGCTGGTACGTTGGTCCGGGGTCCTTGTTGGTCCCCGGTTTTATGGGGGGGGGGGGGGTATTTTTTGTGGCTTTTTGGTTGTTGCTTTGGCACCTCTCAACACCTTTCCATATTACATTTATGCATGCAAACACTCACTTACACTACTGATTACTGATTACACACACCATTGTTATTTGATTTAGTTTACTTTAGTACTTTGAGTATTCCTTGTCTCCACGTGTCTCCCTTTTGTTACGAACTTGAGCCGGTTCGTGACAGCATGCTCTCCACCAGTCTTCCACATTGATGTTGGGTGACTTTATGCCACTCCTAGCGCAACAATTCAAGCAGCTCGGCTTTGTTTGATGGCTTGTGACCATCCATCTTCCTCTAGATCACATTCCAGAAGTTTTCATGTGGTTCAGTTCTGGAGATTGGGCTGGCCATGACAGGGTCTTGATCTGGTGGTCCTCCATCCACACCTTGATTGACCTGTCTGTGTGACATGGCGCATTGTCCTGCTGGAAAAACCAATCCTCAGAGTTGGGGAACAATGTCAGAGCAAAAGGAAGCAAGTTTTCTTCCAGGACAACCTTGTACGTGAATTGCTTCATGCGTCCTTCACAAAGACACATCTGCACGATTTCAGCCTTGCTTAAGCACCCCCAGATCATCACTGATCCTCCACCAAATTTCACAGTGGGTGCGAGACACTGTGGCTTGTAGGCCTCTCCAGGTCTCCATCTAACCATTAGACGACCAGGTGTTGGGCAAAGCTGAAAATTTGACTCATCAGAGAAGATGACCTTACTCCAGTCCTCTATGGTCCAATCCTTATGGTCTTTTGTAAACCTCAGCCTGGTTCTTCTTTGCTTCTCATTGATGAAGGGCTTTTTTCTAGCTTTGCACGACTTCAGTCCTGCCCCTAGGAGCCTGTTTCGAACCGTCCTCGCCGTGCACTTCACCCCAGCTGCCGTTTGCTATTATTTTTGTAGGTCACTTGATGTCATCCTACGGTTGTTGAGTGACAATCAAATGAGTTGGCGGTCATCCCAGTCAGTAGAGAGTCGTTTTCGCCCTCTGCCGGTCTGTAGCTTTGTTGTCCCCAATGTTTGCTGCTTGACCTTGTTCTTATGAACTGCCGTCTTTTGACATTTTAAGGATGTAAGCAACCTGACGCTCACTGTATCACTCTGTCAGTAAAGCCAGAATGGATTTCCTCACTCTCACTGTGGTGCAACGTGGCGTTGGTGGATGGAGCGAGACATGATGTCCCAGATGTGCTCAATTGGATTCAGGTCTGGGGAACGGGCGGGCCAGTCCATAGCATCAATGCCTTCCTCTTGCAGGAACTGCTGACACACTCCAGCCACATGAGGTCTAGCATTGTCTTGCATTAGGAGTAACCCAGGGCCAATCGCACCAGCATATGGTCTCACAAGTGGTCTGAGGATCTCATCTCGGTACCTAATGGCAGTCAGGCTACCTCTGGCGAGCACATGGAGGGCTGTGCGGCCCCCCAAAGAAATGCCACCCCACACCATGACTAACCCTCCGCCAAACCGGTCATGCTGGAGGATGTTGCAGGCAGCAGAACGTTCTCCACGGCGTCTCCAGACTGTGTCACGTGCTCAGTGTAAACCTGCTTTCATCTGTGAAGAGCACAGGGCGCCAGTGGCGAATTTGCCAATCTTGGTGTTCTCTGGCAAATGCCAAACGTCCTGCACGGTGTTGGGCTGTAAGCATAACCCCCACCTGTGGACGTCGGGCCCTCATACCACCCTCACGGAGTCTGTTTCTGACCGTTTGAGCAGACACATGCACATTTGTGGCCTGCTGGAGGTCATTTTGCAGGGCTCTGGCAGTGCTCCTCCTGCTCCTCCTTGCACAAAGGCGGAGGTAGCAGTCCTGTTGCTGGGTTGTTGCTTTCCTACGGCCTCATCCACATCTCCTGATGTACTGGCCTGTCTCCTGGTAGGCCTCCATGCTCTGGACACTACGCTGACAGACACAGCAAACCTTCTTGCCACAGCTCGTATTGATGTGCCATCCTGGATGAGCAGCACTACCTGAGCCACTTGTGTGGGTTGTAGACTCCGTCTCATGCTACCACTTGAGTGAAAGCACCGCCAGCATTCAAAAGTGACCAAAACATCAGCCAGGAAGCATAGGAACTGAGAAGTGGTCTGTGGTCATCACCTGCAAAAACAGTCCTTTATTGGGGGTGTCTTGCTAATTGCCTATAATTTCCACCTGTTGTCTATTCCATTTGCACAACAGTATGTGAAATGTATTGTCAATCAGTGTTGCTTCCTAAGTGGACAGTTTGATTTCACAGAAGTGTGATTGACTTGGAGTTACATTGTGTTGTTTAAGTGTTCCCTTTATTTTTTTTAGCAATATATCTATATATATATATTATCAAAGACACACAAATTTAAACAAATTGTGGCCTGCAGGTCAGCTGTAGGGCACAGATTGTGTTCAGTCAGTGTGCAGTAAGTACATGGTGTAAGCAGTGAGGGTTCAAACGTAGATCCCAGCTGCTCCCCACTCAGTCCTCAGTGTGAAATAGAGTCATCTAGTGCTTCAGGTCCTCATGAATATTCATTTACAGCTTTTGAGGGGAGATAATTTAAATGAGCCCAAATATGAGAGAGGGCAGCAACTGTTGAGCCGCCAATGACATATACAGTAGGTAGTCAAATTAAAGAAGGTTGGAAATGTAAATATTGGATGGTGATAATAAGTTTGAGCTTTGGGTCAGAGACTTACAAGACATATATTTTAAGTCACATGTACTTATTCACAGTTTACTCCTCAATAAAATATCAGAATTAAATAAGTATTAGGTTATTTAAGATAAAATGTGCTATCAGAATACATTTTGTACATTCTGGTTTTGTTGCTCAGATGAGCAATATTCGAATGAGTCTACAATATGTCACAACTTCCGCCAACATCTTTCATGCACCTAATGTGTTGTTTTCCTCTGATTGTAAATGCACTGTTTTTCTTGGGCGGTCTGGAGGGCAGAGAGCAATGATTGGGAAGTCACCGGTCCGATCAGGTCTGCAGACTCAACACAATGACAGGATGTGACGTCAGAGTGCCAGTGGGTAGCTGGGTAGTTGGCAGTCATGCTCCGGTTTCCAATCTGCAGCGTGGCATTTTGCTCCACACTGGGCTGCTTTATTGCTGCCTGGTAACCAGGCTCGACGTGGTAACCAGGCCCCAGTAAATTAAAAGGTAGGGAAAGTTCAGGCTCAAGTACTATTGGATGGAAGTAAATGTGGGGTCACTTGGGTTTTTATTTTGTTCCTTTTTTGTTGAGCACCGCCATGCTACTGAGCAAGTTCCTTCGTGTTTGTGCTTTAGGAGCTCAGATGTTTTGTGGATTGGTTGCTGCACTGCATGTCCTTACCCAGAGGGTAAAAAACATAATTTTATGACTTTAACTTCTGTTCCCTGAAGGAGGGAAACAAGGTACAACATACTGTGGGGAGACGAACTCTCGTGACTTCAGTTGAAGGATATAATCAGGCCAATAAAATCTGTGCCTTGCTGGAAGCTCTGCCTTCCACAGGTGATAAGCATGAGGCTCTGATTAATTCCTTCAATTTAAAACAGCTCTTCACCGAGCCCAGGAACGGGCGGCATGGTTTCCCTGCTTCAGGGAACAGTAGTTATAGTCATAACTTTACGTTCCCTTTCAGTCAGTCAACTTCAGTACAACATATTATGGGGAATTATAATCACGCCCTAAGTCGACCCCAATGGATACTAAATTAAACGGCCCATGGTAGACCACCCAGATCTGACCCCCGCCAGATGCGGCAGTCTGGGTATTAAGCACACGGCACGCAGCGTATTTACTTTACCCTGTCCCAGCTGTAAGCACACTTAAAAGGTAAGGACCTGAGAATGCCAGCCCCTGCTCGGAAAGCTCCTGTAGGAACATAAGGATGTCCCTCAGTCCTTTATCTTGGCACCAGAGCTCAAACGCTTGCCAACTATACGCATACAGCCCTCTCGTGGAGGGTGCCCTTGCAGACTGAATGGTAGCAATAACATTCTGAGGTAAACCTCTAGCCATCAGATTGGCCCTCACAGTGGCCAGGCCCATAGGAACCAAATCTCCGGCCTCGCTTGCCAATCCTACCCATGTGCCTGGGACAAGAGGTCCCTGCACAACGGGAGTTGCCACAGGTCCCTGCATGAAAGGCGAATGAACTCTGTGAACCAAGGCTGCCTGGGGCAATGGGAAGCCAAAATAATGAATGATAAGCCCTCACGGGGCACTCACACCAACGTGGGCTAAATCAGAACAACTGGCGGAAATGTTTAAAGGACGGTACGACGCCACTGGGGCACCAGAGCATCTGTTCCCAATGGAGCACTCGGGACCCTCATTGAAAAAATAGACGACACTACACATTTTCTCACTATACGTAAAGATACATACAGTTGAAGTTTACTTACACCTTAGCAAAATACATTTAAACTCAGTTTTTCACAATTCCTGACATTTAATCCTAGTAAAAATGCCCTGTCTTAGGTCAGTTAGGATCACCACTTTATTTTAAGAATGAGAATTGTCTGAATAATAGTAGAGAGAATGATTTATTTCAGCTTTTATTTAATTTATCAAATTCCCAGTGGGTCTGAAGTTTACATACACTCAATTAGTATTTGGTAGCATTGCCTTTAAATTGTTTAACTTGGGTCAAACGTTTCGTGTAGCCTTCCACAAGCTTCCCACAATAAGTTGGGTGAATTTTGGCCCATTCCTCCTGACAGAGTTGGTGTAACTGAGTCAGTTTTGAAGGCCTCCTTGCTCGCACACGCTTTTTCAGTTCTGCCCACAAATCTTCTATAGGATTGAGGTCAGAGCTTTGTGATGGCCACTCCAATACCTTGACTTTGTTGTCCTTAAGCCATTTTGCCACAACTTTGGAAGAATGCTTGGGGTCATTGTCCATTTGGAAGACCCATTTCCGACCAAGCTTTAACTTCCTGACTGATGTTTCGAGATGTTGCTGCAATATATCCACATAATTTTCCTTCCTCATGATGCCATCCACCAGTCCCTCCTGCAGCAAAGCACCCCCACAGCATGATGCTGCCACCCCCATGCTTCATGGTTGGGATGGTGTTCTTCGGCTTGCAAGCTTATCCCTTTTCCCTCCAAACATAACGATGGTCATTATGGCCAAACAGTTCTATTTTTGTTTCATCAGACCAGAGGACATTTCTCCAAAAAGTATGATCTTTGTCCCCATGTGCAGTTGCATCATCTCTAGGAGACAGAACGATTCTCATTCCTGAGCGGTAAGACGGCTGCGTGGTCACATGGTGTTTATACTTGCGTACTATTGTTTGTACAGATGAACGTGGTACCTTGAGGCGTTTGGAAATTGCTCCCAAGGATGAACTAGACTTGTGGGGGTCTACAATTGTTTTTCTGAGGTCTTGGCTGATTTCTTTTGATTTTCCCATGATGTCAAGCAAAGTGGCACTGAGTTTGAAGGTAGGCCTTGAAATACATCCACAGGTACACCTCCAATTGACTAAAATAATGTCAATTAGCCTATCAGAAGCTTCTAAAGCCATGACATCATTTTCTGGAATTTTCCAAGCTGTTTAAAGGCACAGTCAACTTAGTGTATGTAAACTTCTGACCCACTGGAATTGTGATACAGTGAATTATAAGCTAAATAATCTGTCTGTTAACAATTGTTGGAAAAATGACTTGTGTCATGCACAAAGTAGATGTCCTAACCGACTTGCCAAAACTATAGTTTATTAACAAGAAATTTGTGGAGTGGTTGAAAAACGAGTTTTAATGAGTCCAACCTACGTGTATGTAAACTTCCAACTTCAACTGTAGATAGATACATACACGTTTACGTATTGCGAAAAAACCTGCAGTGTCTATTTTTCTCAATGAGGGACCAGAGTGCCCCATTCGGAACCGATGCTCTGGCGCACCAGTGGCCTCAGACCCTCCTTTAACCCTGCCTAAATGTTCATACCTGGTAAACCACCCATGGGTGTAGCCTCCACTCCTGAGAGAGAGGGTCCCACCTGGATAAAAGATCTGCACCGCGGACATGCGTTGCCCAAAGCAAGATCATTGTGCACTGCTCCCCAGCAATAGAGAGTGAGCCAATGCACACCACCACTGACACATTGTCGGTTCTGACCAGCAAAAGCCGGGCCGGCAAATGTAGGGGTGAGCTCCTGTGCACCAGATACATTGTTAGGAGCTCCGGGTAATTTATAAGCAGTGCGCTCCGCACCAGAGCGGGACTCTTAACCCGGACGCTTATAAGAAATCCCGCTATGCCCTCCGACGAACCATCAAACAGGTAAAGCGTCAATAGATGACTAAGATTGAATCGTACTACACCTGCTCTGATGCTTGTTGGATGTGGCAGGGCTTGCAAACTATTACGGACTACAAAGGGAAGCACAGCCGCGAGCTGCCCAGTGACACGAGCCTACCAGATGAGCTAAATTACTTCTATGCTCGCTTCGAAGCTTGCAATACTGAAGCATGCATGAGAGCATCAGCTGTTCCGGACAACAGTGTGATCACACACTCCGTAGCCGATGGGTGTAAGACCTTTAAACAGGTCAACATTCACAAGGCCGCAGGGCCAGACGGATTACCAGGACGTGTACTCCGAGCATGCAGTGAAAAACTGGCAAGTGTCTGCACTGACATTTTCAACCTGTCCCTGACTGAGTCTGTAATACCAACATGTTTCAAGCAGACCACCATAGTCCATGTGCCCAAGAACACTAAGGTAACCTGCCTAAATGACTTCCAACCCGTAGCACTCATGTCTGTAGCCATGAAATGCTTTGAAAGGCTGGTAATGGCTCACATCAACACCATTATCCCAGAAACCCTAGACCCACTCTAATTTGCATACCGCCCCAATAGATCCACAGATGATGCAATCTCTATTGCACTCCACACTGCCCTTTCCCACCTGGACAAAAGGAACACCTACGTGAGAATGCTATTCATTGACTACAGCTCAGCGTTCAACACCATAGTGCCCTCAAAGCTCATGACTAAGCTAAGGACCCTGGGACTAAACACCTCCCTCTGCAACTGGATCCTGGACTTCCTGACGGGCTGCCCACATGTGGTAAGTGTAGGTAACAACACATCTGCCACACTGATCCTCAACACGGGGGCCCCTCAGGGGTGCGTGCTCAGTCCCCTCCTGTACACCCTGTTCACCCATGACTGCATGGCCAAGCACGACTCCAACACCATCATTAAGTTTGCCAACGACACAACAGTGGTAGGCCTGATCACCGACAACGATGAGACAGCCTATAGGGAGGAGGTCAGAGACCTGGCAGTGTCGTGCCAGGATAACAACCTCTCCATCAACGTGATCAAGACAATGGAGATGATTGTGGACTACAGGAAAAGGAGGACCGATTACGCCCCATTCTCATCGACAGGGCTGTACTGGAGCAGGTTGAGAGCTTCAAGTTCCTTGGTGTCCACATCACCAACAAACTATCATGGTCCAAACATACCAAGACAGTCGTGAAGAGGGCACGACAAAGCCTATTCCCCCTCAGGAGACTAAAGAGATTTGGCATGGGTCCTCAGATCCTCAAAACGTTCTACAGCTGCACCATCGAGAGCATCCTGACTGGTTGCATCACCGCCTGGTATGGCAACTGCTCGGCCTCCGACCGCAAGGCACTACAGAGGGTAGTAAGTACGGCCGAGTACATCACTGGGGCCAAGCTTCCTGCCATCCAGGACCTCTATACTAGGCGGTGTCAGAGGAAGGCCCTAAAAATTGCCAAAGACTCCATTCACCCTAGTCATAGACTGTTCTCTCTGCTACCGCACGGCAAGCGGTACCGGAGCGCTAAGTCTACGTCCAAAAGGCTTCATAACAACTTCTACCCCCAAGCCATAAGACTCCTGAACAGATAATCAAATGGCTATGCAGACTACTTAACACTTATTTTTCTTAAAACTGCATTGTTGGTTAAGGGCTTGTAAGTAAGCATTTCACTGAAAGGTCTACACCTGTTGTATTCTGCGCATGTGACAAATAACATTTGATTTGATTTTATCCTGAATTGAGTTGCCTCCATACAGCGCACCCCACCCTCGGGGGGGATGCGTCTGTCGTGATCACCTTGTGGGATACCACTCAGCCCATGGGAGCCCCCTGACCATAGCAGAGGGTCCCACCACTGGGCCATGGCCCGTAGGCCTGACAGGGACACCCAGAGTGACTGGCTTAGGCTGCGAGATGCGTCCAGGTGAGTGGCTAGCACTCGGCCCAGGAAGGGCTGCATCAACAATATTCCCACGGGAACGATTTCCATCACAGAAGCCATTATCTCCAGTAGGCGTAGGCACTGGCGAAAACTTACTGTGTGACCCAGCCGAAATTTGGCAAAGCAGAGTTGGAACCCGGACACCCTCCTTGGGGATAGTAAAGCGCGATACGCCTAGCTTGAGACCCAGAAACGGAATGCGCTGAGATGGAGTCCGACAGCTCTTTTTCTGGTTTCTTATGAAGCCTAGAGTGAATACAGGACAGTAGCATGGAGGTGTGTAACAATGCTTGCCCCCTCAACTCTGCCGCCACCAGCCAGTCGGCTGTAATAGCCAGCGGCTCGTGAGCATTCTAGTTTGTAGAATCTGAGGTGCTTGCCGAGGGCACGTAGGTCTAGAGTGGGACGCAAAGTCCCGTTGCTTTTCTAAACCAGCAATTACTGGCTGTACCAGCCGTCCTAGATCTTTGACATAGGAACCACTCCGATTGCCTGCTTCTGGAGACGGGAGGATATTTCCTCCCTCAAAACGGGCACTGAGGCCTCAGGAACAGTCAACGTAATGATGCTGCAGACGCATGGAGGACGCACAACAAATTGTTGCCTGTACCCTCACGTCCCTGTTCGCATGATCCAGGGCGACACTGTGCATGCATGCCATTGGTCGGAGCAGACAGCAAACTTCCCGTGAAGTGCCATCTGAATGGGCGGGACGCCACTTTGTGGACTGGGAGGGATTGGTTATTTTTCCATTCCCACCACTGTTGACAACCGTGTGTCTGAACGTGGAGCAGAGACACTTTTCATCGCACGCGGGATACACAACACTTTTGACACCCGTGAACACTGTGGGGCTGAAAAAAATGTGTTTATGTGCCAAGGTTTGCCTAAAGCCCGGCCCACTTTGGGTACAAGGGCTCCGGAAATCAGTGACATACTCCGATTGGCAGTGCCACCTTGGGGTACTGTTGTCACAACAAGCCTCACTTGGTTTAGGCGGTAAGATGCGTTCCGGTAAACGGCTGTCACCCAAGGCTGGACCGCACGCATTAAGAATAGACCCAGGGGAAAAAAACATATCATGGAGGTTACCCTACCGACCAGTCATAGGTAGCCTACTGCATCTTGTAACCTAGCTGGGAATGAGACAGACAGCTCTGAAAAATGGACCACTTCTGTGGTAACAGACAGGAACGATTTGTAATCAAATCTAATTTCCAGGAATGAAAAGCGCAGAGCTGGAGAAAGACAGCTAATTTCAGGGTTTATATGAACCACAGAGACTGTGTGGGGGATAATAGCATGGTCGTGTCCAACCCTGCTTGTTCCCTCAACTATGCTACCAACCACCAATCGCCTACAGGGCCCATAATCTGTATCACTAGACACCTCATAGGGACTAGTGCGCTACAGGCAGGAATCAGCCATGAATCCCAGTAATGTGCCACCAATGGGGGAGGGGTGCCTCCTTGTGGACAGAGAGCGAATTGCCCAATTTATTACTCCCACCTTGGGGAGATTAATATACCCCTTGAACCCTGTGAACACCATGAAACGTGGGGTATCAGAGGGGCATTAAACATGGACAAACTTCCAACAAACGTGCTTCCGTGAGACTTTATAGCATGCACGAAGCCCGGGCCAGTTATGGGCACAGAGGGCTGACGTATTACCCTGTTTGCTGTAACAAAACTTTTTGGGGAGCAGCACAGCTGCTCAAGGGTTACTTCCTCATTGGAGGAGCACGCAAGTCCCGCTTTCTCTACTCCCTCCAACTTTAGGAATCGAAAATAGGAATGGGGTTGCCAAAGCACCAGGGGGACACTAGTAGGCTTCATTCAACAGAAGTTATGCATGCTAGCCAAAGTTAGCCAGGAGGCTCTTTATTATAAGCTAGGCTAGCTAGCATCTTTGACCGCAGCACGGTCCGTTTAGAATAACCAAGCGACTTAACGCTACATATACTAAACAAGAGAGCTACCCAAGCAACTCCACCGTGGGGAAGCAGGAATAGCTAGTAGTAGCTAGCTCGCCTCTGCGTGCTTTAGATGCACGATTAAGCATGGGGGAGACATGTTAGAAAATATATTTAAATATATATATATATTTTTTTTAGGGGGTAGATCAGCTTTAATATTGCAGATAGATTGTAACTTCCATCAATGTAATTGTCTGCATCACTTCCAATCCCCCATATGTTTTTTTTTCTCGCAAATATATATATATACATACATACACATATATACATATATATGTACATACACATACATATACATACACATATACATATCCTTTTCAAAAATATATTTCCCTTTATTACTTTCCAACCCCACCACCCCTTCCCTAATTGGAGTAAACTAGTGAACAACAATGCTTAGGCCTCTACTTCCAGCTTATACATACTATATACATTTTATGGACACAGTCAATTTTACAATAATTCTATTTTGTTTGTTTTTACTACTGAACTTCCTCTACCCTCAACCTCTCTGATTACTTTCATGATGTCCATCCGGTTTGCTTCTTTATGCCATATCTTTCTAACTGTGCTCTTTCACAAAAGATCTCAACCTATAACCTAAATGTATATACTTATTATGAACACAGTATGCTTTACATTAGTTATCTTGTTGTTGTTATTAGTTGTTGTTAGTTGTTATTAGTGCCATCCTTCAACTCCATTCAACACCAGCCATCTATCTCTTAACACCATCCATATTTATTTTCAATTTACAATCTGTAAAAACAATGAGAATAGAAAGGTTCAGAACTTTTGTAAAACATCACAGTACAGTTGAAAAATATATGGCAAATAGAAATCCAATATTTTTGCTAAAAGTATTATTATATTATTGATCGACTTTTCAGATCACCCAGTAGTGCTATCTGCAGGGTTTGCTCCAGGTAAATATTGCAATCCTTTAGCCATTCCTGGACCTGTGTCCAAAAACAAGCTAGAAATGGACAGTACCAAAACAAATGATCTAATGAGAGTAGCTATTAGCAACGGTAGCAACTAGATACAATATCCTTTTAGCCAGCTACATTTGTTCGCAGCGCCGCCGTTTTTCAAACAAAGTCAACACAGCAGCCATTGCTAGCTAGCCAACACGACCAGCTAGCTGTACTGTAGCAGCTAAATACAATATATTTGTGCTAGCTAGCCAACGTTTAATTATTGCTGCGTTATGAAAGGAACTAGACACGGACACGAATTATCTGTTTAGTGTGTTAACACACTATTGGTAGTTTGTTGTAACCAAGTATTGGTGCTAAACTGTGTGTTATTGGATGCTAGCATGCTAGTTAGCTATGGCGTCATAGGTAGCTAGCTGAATAAAGTAAGTTGAGTCTATTCCTTGAAACATTGAACCGCTGTAGTTCACAACAATTCTAATTTCTAAAGTGGAAGTTGGGAGAGTTTTTATTCGGGTGGTTCAGTGAAACAATTATAGTTTCTGAGGTGGAAGTTGGGTGAGTTATATTTGGGAGTTTTGGTGAGGGAGGCCCTACTCTCTCCTTTCCCAGATGTTTAGTTCATTTCATTCCGATCGCCTCTGCATTATTGTAGCCATTTGCTACAGCCTGTCAAATATGCCTCTGCCTATCCCTGTTCTCTCCTCTCCGCACAGGCTACACAAACGCCTCACACCGCGTGGCTGCTGCCTCTCTAACCTGGTGGTCCCTGCACGCACCTCAGGCAGCCTCTGGAACTGCCGTTCTGCTGCCAACAAGGCAGACTTCATCCCAGCCTATGCTACCCTCCAGTCCCTCGACTTCCTGGTGCTGACGGAAACATGGATTACCACTGAAAACACTGCTACTCCTACTGCTCTCTCCTCGTCTGACCATGTGTTCTCGCATACCCCGAAAGCATCTGGTCAGAGGGGTGGTGGCACAGGAATCCTCATCTCTCCCAAGTGGACATTCTCAATTTTTCCCCTAACCCATCTGTCTATCTCCTCATTTGAATTCCATGCTGTCACAGTCACTAGCCCATTTAAGCTTAATATCCTTGTCATCTATCGCCCTCCAGGTTCCCTTGGAGAGTTCATCAATGAGCTTGACGCCTTGATAAGTTCCTTTCCTGAGGATGGCTCACCCCTCACAGTTTTGGGGGATTTCAACCTCCCTACGTCTACATTTTACTCATTTCTCTCTGCCTCCTTCTTTCCACTGCTCTCCTCTTTTGACCTCACCCTCTCACCGTCCCCCCCTACTCACAAGGCAGGCAATACGCTTGACCTCATCTTTACTAGATGCTGCGCTTCTACTAATCTCACTGCAACTCCCCTCCATGTCTCCGACCACTACTTTGTATCCTTTTCTCTCTCGTTCTCCTCCAACACTACTCACTCTGCCCCTACACAGATGGTAATGCGCCGCCGCAACCTTCGCTCTCTCTCTCCCACTACTCTCTCCTCTTCCATTCTATCATCTCTTCCCTCTGCTCAATCCTTCTCCCTCCAATCTCCTGATTCTGCCTCCTCAACCCTCCTCTCCTCCCTTTCTGCATCCTTTGACTCTCTGTGTCCCCTATCCTCCCGGCCGGCTCGGTCCTCCCCTCCAGCTCCGTGGCTTGATGACTCATTGCGAGCTCACAGAACAGAGCTCCGGGCAGCGGAGCGGAAATGGAAGAAAACTCAACTCCCTGCCGACCTGGCATCTTTTCACTCCCTCCTCTCTACATTTTCTTCATCTGTTTCTGCTGCTAAGACCACTTTCTACCACTCTAAATTCCAAGCATCTACCTCTAACCCTAGGAAGCTCTTTGCCACATTCTCCTCCCTGCTGAATCCCGCCCCCCTCCTCTCTCTCTGTGGATGACTTCGTCAACCACTTTGAAAAGAAGGTTAACGACATCCGATCCTCGTTTGTTAAGTCTAATGACACTGCTGGTCCTGCTCACACTGCCCTACCCTATGCTTTGACTTCTTTCTCCCCTCTCTCTCCAGATAAAATCTTGCGACTTGTGACTGCAGGCCGCCCAACAACCTGCCCGCTTGACCCCATCCCCTCCTCTCTTCTCCAGACCATCTCCGGTGACCTTCTCCCCTACCTCACCTCGCTGATCAACTCATCCTTGACCGCTGGCTATGTCCCTTCCGTCTTGAAGAGAGCGAGAGTTGCACCCCTTCTCAAAAAACCAACACTCGATCCCACTGATGTCAACAACTACAGACCAGTATCCCTTCTTTCTTTTCTTTCCAAAACTATTGAGCGTGCCGTCTTTAGACAACTCTCTTGCTATCTCTCTCAGAATGACCTTTTTGATCCAAACCAGTCAGGTTTCAGGACTGGTCATTCAACTGAGACTGCTCTTCTCTGTGTCACGGAGGCTCTCCGCACTGCTAAAGCTAACTCTCTCTCCTCTGCTCTTGTCCTTCTAGACCTGTCTGCTGCCTTTGATACTGTGAACCATCAGATCCTCCTCTCCGAGCTGGGCATCTCCGGCGCGGCTCACTCCTGGATTGCGTCCTACCTGACCGGTCGCTCCTACCAAGTGGCGTGGCGAGAAGCTGTCTCCGCACCACGTGCTCTCACCACTGGTGTCCCCCAGGGCTCAGTTCTAGGCCCTCTCCTATTCTCCCTATACACCAAGTCACACTGCCCGTTCCATGATCTCGCCATCACGGTTGACAACTCCGTTGTGTCCTCCTCCCAGAGTGCAAAGAGCCTTGGCGTTACCCTGGACAACACCCTGTCGTTCTCCGCTTACATCAAGGCGGTGACCCGATCCTGCAGGTTCATGCTCTACAACATTCGGAGAGTACGACCCTGCCTTACACAGGAAGCAGCACAGGTCCTAATCCAGGCACTTGTCATCTCCCGTCTGGATTACTGCAACTCGCTGTTGGCTGGGCTCCCTGCCTGTGCCATTAAACCCCTACAACTCATCCAGAATGCCGCAGCCCGTCTGGTGTTCAACCTTCCCAAGTTCTCTCACATCACCCCGCTCCTCCGCACACTCCACTGGCTTCCAGTTGAAGCTCGCATCTGTTACAAGACCATGGTGCTTGCCTATGGAGCTGTGAGGGGAACGGCACCTCTGTACCTTCAGGCTCTGATCAGTCCCTACACCCAAACGAGGGCATTGCGTTCATCCACCTCTGGCCTGCTGGCTCCCCTTCCTCTGCGGAAGCATAGTTCCCGCTCAGCCCAGTCAAAACTGTTCGCTGCTCTGGCACCCCAATGGTGGAACAAGCTCCCTCACGACGCCAGGACAGCGGAGTCACTCACCACCTTCCGGAGACATTTGAAACCCCACCTCTTTAAGGAATACCTGGGATAGGATAAAGTAATCCTCCTACCCCCCCCCCCCCCCCCCCCCCCTAAATTAAAAAAATAAATAATAATAATAATATTGTAAAGTGGTTATCCCACTGGCTATAGGGTGAATGCACCAATTTGTAAGTCGCTCTGGATAAGAGCGTCTGCTAAATGACGTAAATGTAAATGTAATGATTCTGTCTCTTCGCAGCAAAATCTGCAGAGCTGGGAAGATTGTATCCCCCATATAAATAACATTATATTGGTAGCAAGAATTTTATATAATAATTTAAACTGAAAAATTCTAAGTTTTGAATCCGGCGTCGTTTTGCGTATCAGTTCATAAACACTATGCCATGGAATCGGTACGTCAAAAATCTCTTCCCAACTATTTTGCAATCTATATGGGACGGCTTTCAATCCTTTGGTCCTCAAATGAAACTGGTATACTTTTTTATTTATCACAGTTTTCTTTAACCAATTATGTTCTTTAATGCAAGGCCGACAGACAAGTTCCTTACTTTTTCCCCCTTCCACTTTCCTCTTCCATTTTTGTGGTAATGCTGCAATTATTTGGTTGTAATTTTGGGTAAAGCACACATTTCCATATGTTTTTGTTAGCTGCCTAACTCCACCAGTCCTACCGATGATATCTTTTACGAAGATTATACCTTTTTTAAACATTTTGTCAAAAAATAATAGTTTTTTATCAATTAGTATATTTGAGTTTAACCATAATATTTGTTGCATTATTTGTTTTGTAGTTTCTGGAGGATTAAATTGAAATTGTAACCAACTTTCTATGGCTTGTTTTAGAAATAGTGATATTTGGGAGATGATTTCCTTTTCAAATAACTGAAAGTGAGAGGTTGTAATCTGAATAAAGGGAAAAAGGCCATTCCTGAACATGGGGTGAGACAATCTTACTAATTTGCTAGAGAACCAGTTCAGATTTAAGTATAACTTTTGTATGACTGAAGCTTTTAGTGATAGGTCTAATGCTTGAATATTTAATAATTCATATTCATTATATAAATAGGCCCATTTAATTTTGTCTGGCTTGCCATTCCAAATAAAATGGAATCTTTTTTTCTCATATAATTAAAAAAACTGTTCGCTAGGCGTAGGAAAGACCATAAGCAAATAGGTAAACTGGGATAATACTAAAGAGTTATTCAGGGTGATATTTCCACAAAATGGTAGCAAGATCTTATCTATTTTTGCTAACTTTCTATAAAAATGTATTGGTGTGAGATCATTTATATCATTTGGGATATGTATTCCGAGTATATCCACATCACCATCAGACCATTTTATTGGTAAACTACATGGTAATGTAAAAATGGTATTTTTTAGTGATCCAATACGTAATATAGTACATTTATTATAATTTGGTTGTAATCCAGAGAGGTTAGAAAATGTATCTAGATCCTCTATGAGGCTGTGGAGGGATTGAAGTTGTGGATTTAAAAGAAAATATGAATCATCAGCGTACAATGACAGCTTTGTTTTTAAGCCCTGGATTTCTAATCCCTTGATATTTTTGTTGGATCTGATTTTAATAGCTAACATCTCGATGGCCATTATATATAGATATGCCGATAGTGGACAACCTTGTTTCACTCTTGACAGTTTAAAACTTTCAGAGAAATAGCCATTATTTACTATTTTACACCTATGGTTACTATACATGTTTTAACCCGATTTATAAGAGATTCTCCAAAATTGAAATGCTCCAGGCATTTAAATATAAACCCCAGTCGTAATTTATCAAATGCCTTTTCGAAGTCTGCTATGAATAGCAGGCCTGGTTTCCCAGATTTTTCATAGTGTTCTATTGTTTCCAGTACTTGCCTTATATTATCTTCCATGTAAAAAAAAACCTGTTTGATTAGAATGAATAATGTCCGACAATACCTTTTTTAATTCTATGCGCTATACATTTTGCTAGAATTTTTGCATCACAACACTGAAGTGTAAGGGGCCTCCAATGTTTTAAATGGACTGGATCTTTATATTTTCCACTTGTATCCTGTTTCATTAATAATGAAATCAGACCTTCTTCTTGAGTGTCTGATAATCTACCATTTACATAGGAGTGGTTAAAACATGCTAATAACGGTCCTCTGAGTATATCAAAAAAGGTTTGGTATACCTCGACTGGTATGCCATCCAACCCTTAGTTTTCCCGGACTTAAAGTCTTTAATTGCATCCAGAAGTTCCTCCTCTGTAATTTCACCTTCACACAAGTCTTTCTGTATGGCTGTTAATTTTACATTATCAATAGAAAAAAACTCTACAATTAGCTTCAGTTAGAGGAGATGGAGGCGACCGAAACGAAAACATATGCTTAAAGTACTTTGTTACCTCCTTCAAAATATAATTAGGTGAATCATGGGTGACTCCGTCATTTGTAACCAGTTTCAGTAAATTCTTTTTGGTAGCATTCCTATGTTGAAGATTAAAAAATAATTTGGTGCATTTTTCCCCATATTCCATCCAGTTTGCTTTATTTTTATAATATATTACACTTGATCTTTCTTGAATAATTTTCTCAATTTCTTTTTGTTTTTCCTCTAATTTATTCTGAGCCTCTATGTTACAGTTTTTATTGCTATCTATCTGTTCTGTTAGACCTTCCATTTCCTTTGTTAGTATGGACTCTTTTGATATAAATTGCTTTTGTTTTCGAGATGAGTACTGAATTGCATGGGCTCTAAAGGCACATTTGAAGGTGTCCCATACAATAAGGGGATTTGCTGTACCTATGTTATGTCGGAAAAAAATCAGTTATACATTCCTCTGTCCTAGATAAAAACAAGTTATCATCCAAAAGGCTTTGATTACATTTCCAATATCCTCGTCTACGTGGAAATTCAGTAAGAGTAATGTATATGCCAATTATACACTGCTCAAAAAAATAAAGGGAACACTAAAATAACACATCCTAGATCTGAATGAATGAAATAATCTTATTAAATACTTTTTTCTTTACATAGTTGAATGTGCTGACAACAAAATCACACAAAAATTATCAATGGAAATCAAATTTATCAACCCATGGAGGTCTAGATTTGGAGTCACCCTCAAAATTAAAGTGGAAAACCACACTACAGGCTTATCCAACTTTGATGTAATGTCCTTAAAACAAGTCAAAATGAGGCTCAGTAGTGTGTGTGTGTGGCCTCCATGTGCCTGTATGACCTCCCTACAACGCCTGGGCATGCTCCTGATGAGGTGACGGACGGTCTACTGAGGGATCTCCTCCCAGACCTGGACTAAAGCATCCGCCAACTCCTGGACAGTCTGTGGTGCAACGTGGCATTGGTGGATTGAGCGAGACATGATGTCCCAGATGTGCTCAATTGGATTCAGGTCTGGGGAACGGGCGGGCCAGTCCATAGCATCAAAGCCTTCCTCTTGCAGGAACTGCTGACACACTCCAGCCACATGAGGTCTAGCATTGTCTTGCATTAGGAGTAACCCAGGGCCAATCGCACCAGCATATGGTCTCACAAGGGGTCTGAGGATCTCATCTCGGTACCTAATGGCAGTCAGGCTACCTCTGGCGAGCACATGGAGGGCTGTGCGGCCCCCCAAAGAAATGCCACCCCACACCATGACTGACCCACCGCCAAACCGGTCATCCTGGAGGATGTTGCAGGCAGCAGAATGTTCTCCACGACGTCTCCAGACTCTGTCACGTCTGTCACATGTGCTCAGTGTGAACCTGCTTTCATCTGTGAAGAGCACAGGGCGCCAGTGGCGAATTTGCCAATCTTGGTGTTCTCTGGCAAATGCCAAACGTCCTGCACGGTGTTGGGCTGTAAGCACAACCCCCACCTGTGGACGTCGGGCCCTCATACCACCATCATGGAGTCTGTTTCTGACCGTTTGAGCAGACACATGCACATTTGTGGCCTGCTGGATGTCATTTTGCAGGGCTCTGGCAGTGCTCCTCCTGCTCCTCCTTGCACAAAGGCGGAGGTAGCAGTCCTGCTGCTGGGTTGTTGCTCTCCTACGGCCTCCTCCACGTCTCCTGATGTACTGGCCTGTCTCCTGGTAGCGCCTCCATGCTCTGGACACTACGCTGACAGACACAGCAAACCTTCTTGCCACAGCTCGCATTGATGTGCCATCCTGGATGAGCTGCACTACCTGAGCTACTTGTGTGGGTTGTAGACTTCGTCTCATGCTACCACTAGAGTGAAAGCACCTCCAGCATTCAAAAGTGACCAAAACATCAGCCAGGAAGCATAGGAACTGAGAAGTGGTCTGTGGTCACCACCTGCAGAACCATTTCTTTATTGGGGGTGTCTTGCTAATTGCCTATAATTTCCACCTGTTGTCTATTCCATTTGCACAACAGCATGTGAAATGTATTGTCAATCAGTGTTGCTTCCTAAGTGGACAGTTTGATTTCACAGAAGTGTGATTGACTTGGAGTTACATTGTGCTGTTTAAGTGTTCCCTTTATTTTTTTGAGCAGTGTATGATGGTCCGACCGCATTCTGTCCCCTATCAACACTTTTTAAAACTTTGACATAAGAAAGAAGTCAAGACGAGTCTCCGCCATGAATATCTCACTAGATCAGGATATTTAAGCCTCCATATGTCTACAAGTTCTAATGTATCCATGACATTCCTGATTTCCTTAAGAGCATGAGGGTGATTGTTTGTAGTGTGATTTCCTTTACGGTCCATTGAGCTATTTAAAACAGTATTATAATCTCCCACCATAATAATAGAGTCTTGAATTGCATGCAGGGTTGATCATTTATTATATATATATTGTCAAAGAAGTGTGGATCATCATTATTTTGTCCGTAAAGGTTAATGAGCCATATCTGTTTATGGTCCAATAACATATTTAAAATAATCCATCTACCTTGCGTATCTGTTTGGACAATTTGCACATTCGGATCGAAATTACTGTTAATTAATATCATCACCCCTTTTGAGTTTCTTTGCCCAAGGGAGAAGTATATTTGCCCCCCCCCCCATTCCTTTTTCTACGCAACTTCATCTAGAATTGTTGAATGAGTTTCCTGTAAACAATAGATATTATATTCCTTCTCTTTAAGCCTTGTAAATATTGTTCTTCTTTTGTTATTATCTGCTAAGCCATTACAATTATAACTGGCTATATCTATTTCACCACATACCATAATGAGATACAAGTTTCAAATCTATTTATCATTGTATATGTTTGTAAATTTACCAATAAAAAATACCATAGTGATTGAGTGTCCATATACAGTGGGGGAAAAAAGTATTTAGTCAGCCACCACTTGTGCAAGTTCTCCCACTTAAAAAGATGAGAGAGGCCTGTAATATTCATCGTCAACGTCAACTATGACAGACAAAATGAGAAAAAAAAATCCAGAAAATCACATTGTAGGATTTTTAATGAATTTATTTGCAAATTATATGGTGGAAAATAAGTATTTGGTCAATAACAAAAGTTTCTCAATACTTTGTTATATACCCTTTGTTGGCAATGACATAGGTCAAACGTTTTCTGTAAGTCTTCACAAGGTTTTCACACACTGTTGCTGGTATTTTGGCCCATTCCTCCTTGCAGATCTCCTCTAGACCAGTGATGTTTTGGGGCTGTCGCTGGGCAACACGGACTTTCAACTCCCTCCAAAGATTTTCTATGGGGTTCAGATCTGGAGATTGTCATGCTGAAAGACCCAGCCACGTTTCATCTTCAATGCCCTTGCTGATGGAAGGAGGTTTTCACTCAAAATCTCACGATACATGGCCCCATTCATTCTTTCCTTTACACGGATCAGTCGTCCTGGTCCCTTTGCAGAAAAACAGCCCCAAAGCATGATGTTTCCACCCCCATGCTTCACAGTAGGTATGGTGTTCTTTGGATGCAACTCAGCATTCTTTGTCCTCCAAACACGACGAGTTGAGTTTTTACCAAAAAGTTATATTTTGGTTTCATCTGACCATATGACATTCTCCCAATCCTTTTCTGGATCATCCAAATGCACTCTAGCAAACTTCAGACGGGCCTGGACATGTACTGGCTTAAGCAGGGGGACACGTCTGGCACTGCAGGATTTGAGTCCCTGGCGGCGTAGTGTGTTACTGATGGTAGGCTTTGTTACTTTGGTCCCAGCTCTCTGCAGGTCATTCACTAGGTCCCCCCGTGTGGTTCTGGGATTTTTGCTCACCGTTCTTGTGATCATTTTGACCCCACGGGGTGAGATCTTGCGTGAAGCCCCAGTTCGAGGGAGATTATCAGTGGTCTTGTTTGTCTTCCATTTCCTAATAATTGCTCCCACAGTTGATTTCTTCAAACCAAGCTGCTTACCTATTGCAGATTCAGTCTTCCCAGCCTGGTGCAGGTCTACAATTTTGTTTCTGGTGTCCTTTGACAGCTCTTTGGTCTTGGCCATAGTGGAGTTTGGAGTGTGACTGTTTGAGGTTGTGGACAGGTGTCTTTTATACTGATAACAAGGTCAAACAGGTGCCATTAATACAGGTAACGAGTGGAGGACAGAGGAGCCTCTTAAAGAAGATGTTACAGGTCTGTGAGAGCCAGAAATCTTGCTTGTTTGTAGGTGACCATCATCCCAGTGATCGGCATACCACCCCCGTCCCCCCGGATCCCTAGGCCCCCGAGAGGCCAGGACCCATCCATCGTAAACAGCACACAGTGCCACCCACAAAACAGAAGCAGGTCAACCGCCAAAAGCATTTCCAATGCTCTCACCTCAATATAAATATATATATATATATATATATATATAGCTATTTTATATACATATATCTATTCAAATATCTTGGATATCTTATTTTCCATCATTATCAATTAATATGCATAATAATGTTGGCAGTTCATGCGTAGGATTTTAACCTATAACCCGGATTGCCATTGTATTACATTACATTTTTGACAAGCAAATGTTATTTTAGCAAACAATTATTGTGGTTCATGCTATATTCTCCCTAACATCCTTACCGCCTTGCAACAGATGTGGGATAAACACACACGCACATACTCTAACACACTCAACCCCTTTCCTCCACAATCAACCATAAGATCAGATGCCTAACAGTTGTTACATCCCAGAGCCCAACTCAAGATAGGACCTGATTTACGAATGCATATACAGTTACAGCTGTTTGAGAAAGCATGCAAGATTGAGCAAAAATTGACAACAATGTGAGATTTGTTTAATCTATTTAATCTATGTCAAATCCTAGGTGATGGAGATCAGATCCATCCTCTTCACCTGAGACACAAACACTCTGGTCCCCTGTTGTAACCATTTTTCCCAAGCCTATCTGTGCAGTCAGACCTTTGATTATTTTGTGCCACCTGGGCCACAATAATAAGCCCCCTCTCTGATTGTCCGAGTGTGACCCCCTCCCCAAGGGTTACTGCAGCCAGTGTTGCCAGAACTGCCACTACCTGGGTGGGGGTACCCCACCCGAATCCCCACCGGCTAGGTACAAGGTCATCAAGGTTCTCATTAGCAGCTTTGAGAATTTCCTTGTATATTATGCTCTCCCATCAGGGGGCTCTGGCTTTGTAGGCCCAACCCTTACAAGGCAGGCTCAGATTCTTGAGGGGGCGGTGCTGCTCAAGTAGGTCCCTGACCGCATTTATTTTTCTGTTTTGGCTGCATATAGGCAACTCACAGCAGGTCCATAAAACAGATGGGGACTTCTCTTTGGTGTATGGGTCGCTCAGGTGGGTGTCTAGGATATAGGGTTGGGGATTGTTCCATAGAAAATATATTAACAAGATTAGCGAAGTCTGCACTCCTTTAAACAGAAACTCTCAGCCAGTTTTGGGCAAGTCTATGGGCAAAATGTCCCCTCCCCTGCAGAAATTAGAAAAATCAGAGTACCGGAAACAAAGTTCCTCGTTAGTCGTCGCATCACACAGTCTGTCGACAGACGCTACTACCATTAATGTTACGTGCATCCGTCCACGAGATTACCATTGCACTGATTTGATGCGTCATGGATAGTTTGTTGAACTCTCTGCCACAGCATGTGAGCCAATCCCATGAGCCCATTTAACTGCCTGCCACTGTTTGACAGCCAATCACAGGACAGTACTGCCTGTGGGCTGCGGAAACTGAGGGCCAGGGCAGAGGCCCTGCAGAAAGGGGAGTCTGCTCTGCGACTGAATCGACCCCATGGAATCGGGGTCAGAGTTTTGCTTGGCAGGCTTCCAAGCAAAACGGGGGGCGGGGGGGGGGACTGGGGAAGGGAAGGGAAGGGAATGGAATGAGGTGTAAAAAGAGAACAGGAAGACAGCAGTATTTTTAACTGCTGCTGTGCGTCATTGAGATGTATGGAGCACTGCACTGGGACTGAAGGGGGGCCAGAGAGAAGCCTGTCCTGGGGTAGGACCCTCCCTGCTGTCCATCTCACCAACGTCTGAAGTCCATCAAAAATACAGTCTTTAATAACGTGCATGGAGAGATGTAAATATTTATTTCCCTTTCCTTTCTCTCTTCCTGACTTTCTACAGTACTGTGCATCCACACACTTACTATTCAATTTTCCTTCCTGTGTCCCCCTTTCTTTCCCTCTGACTCTCCCCCCCGCCTGTGTGCGTGCGTGCATATGTGTGTGTACCAGTGGAGGCTGCTGAGGGGAGGACACCTCATAATAATGGTTGGAATGGAGCGAATGGAATGGCATCATGAGTTTGATTTATTTGATACCATTCCACTATTCCGCTCCAGCCATTCCCATGAGCCCGTCCTCCCCAATTAAGGTGCCACCAATCTCCTGTGGTGTGTACATATGCCAGCATTTGTGCGTGTGTGTGTGCTTGCATACATGTGCATGTGTGTATGGACCACTCTCTGAGCCTAGTGTTGATTCAACTAGAGCCTCCCTGAATGCCTGACAGCCAACTGACAGCGTAATCATGACTTAATAAGGCCAGGAAATAAGGAGGGAAAGAGAAAACACACTTTTGGTCAGAGTGGAGGGAGTACAGCAGAGCAGATGTGCTCAGGGAATGAAGAAGGGGAATATGGGTTCTGGGCTCAGGGTTTGGTTTCATCCAGCTCTCCCTCCAAGGCCCCTTCAGAGACAGAGTGTGAAGATGAGAAATAATTTGGCCTGTGTTAACTTTAACCAGAGGAAGCATGATCTGAAAATAGAGGGACAGGGTTGGGGGACTTACAAAGTCACGTGGGGGCCCTTGCTGCCCTATTCCTATTACAAAGAGAAGCCGTATTTTCCACTGACCTTACCTCCTACTGAACCCATCCTTTTGTTTCTCAGTCCGGGTCTAATATTTATATGTTCTCAAACAACAGGGCTGTCTGAAGTAAGAGCTTCAATGAGGTTTAATTTCCCTAATTTATCTCACACCATTTTCAAACCGCACAGTCATCCTTAAGAACTTTCTGTGCACCCTCTATGGCACTTTCAGTGGTAACAAACTTTAAAGGCTAACAAACTCTCTGAACCTTAACCCAACCCACCCCCTCTGAGAGAAACATGTTTATTTCAAACCTCCTCCATTAAAAATGTAGTTTAATGACGGCAAAGAAATTGTGCAATGCCTGGTAATTACAGCAAAAAAACTGTCATTAAAATCTCTCTGTGTATGGCTGAGACGCAACTTCAAGATTCACCATCCAAAAGCAGAGGGACTGAAATGTATTTTGCCTTGTCAATTGTGTAATAATGTTAATCAATTCCCAATTTACTCATGTATTACAGCTATAAAGCAATTTTCCATAAAAGTTGCATATAAAATAAAGCAGTTGAGTAGGAACATTTACATATAGCACATTTCCAATTGACCACTTCAGTAGTATATTTTCCGAAGGGACAAAAGTGAGAGTGATAACGAATGGAAAAACATAGAGGGTCCATGTGCTAAACATAGTGAGTGTGGTGGCCATTATACTGGTGGGTGTATGTCCTGATGTGAAGAGTTTCATTCCAAAACCCTATTTATCCATTTTCAGAAATGTTATTAAATAAGCTTATGAAAGAGATTGGTGTGAGATTGGTGTGTTTTTTCAACATCTAATCAAGGCATTGTTCAAAAACAGACATGTACAACAGTGAAATAATCAAGATCTAAAATAGTATAACTAATACAAAAATATATATACTATATATACAGTTGAAGTCGGAAGTTTACATACACCTTAGCCAAATATATTTAAACTCAGTTTTTCACAATTCCTGACATTTAATCCTAGTAAAAATCCCCTGTTTTAGGTCAGTTAGCATCACCACTTTATTTTAAGAATGTGAAATGTCAGAATAATAGTAGAAAGTGATTTATTTCAGCTTTTATTTCTTTCATCACATTCCCAGTGGGTCAGAAGTTTACATACACTCAATTAGTATTTGGTAGCATTGCCTTTAAATTGTTTAACTTGGGTCAGAAGTTTTGGGTAGCCTTCCACAAGCTTCCCACAATAAGTTGGGTGAATTTTGGCCCATTCCTCCTGACAGAGCTGGTGTAACTGAGTCAGGTTTGTAGGCCTCCTTGCTCGCACACGCTTTTTCAGTTCTGCCCACAAATGCTCTATAGGATTGAGGTCAGGGCTTGTGATGACCACTCCATTACATTCACCTTGTTGTCCTTAACCCTCCCGTTGTCCTAGGGTCAAAATGACCCGCCACTGTGTTGAACCAACTTTATTTAATTTTTATATTTTTGGGATCATTTGTGAGAAGGAGGCAGTGAGACTTTAAAGAAAGTATCACTGCCTCCTTCTCACAAATGATCCCAAAAATAAAACAAATAAATAAAGTTGGTTTAACACAGTGGCGGGTCATTTTGACCCTAGGACAACGGGAGGGTTAAGCCATTTTGCCACAACTTTGGAAGTATGCTTGGGGTCATTGTCCATTTGGAAGACCCAATTTCGACCAAGCTTTAATTTCCTGACTGATGTCTTAAGATGTTGCTTCAATATATCCACATAATTTTCCTTCCTCATGATGCCATCTATTTTGTGAAGTGCACCAGTCCCTCCTGCAGCAAAGCACCCCCAAAGCATGATGCTGCCACCCCCGTGCTTCACGGTTGTGATGGTGTTCCTCTGCTTGCAAGCTACCCCCTTTTTCCTCCAATCATAACGATGGTCATTATGGCCAAATAGTTCTATTTTTGTTTCATCAGACCAGAGGACATTTCTCCAAAAAGTAGGATCTTTGTCCTCATGTGCAGTTGCAAACCGTAGTCTGGCATTTTTATGGCGGTTTTGGAGCAGTGGCTTCTTCCTTCCTGAGCGGCCTATTGTTTGTACAGATGAACGTGGTACCTTCAGACATTTGGAAATTGCTCCCAAGGATGAACCAGACTTGTGGAGGTCTACACATTTTCTTCTGAGGTCTTGGCTGATTTATTTTCATTTTCTCATGATGTCAAGCAAAGAGGCACTGAGTTTGAAGGTAGGCCTTGAAATACATCCACAGGTACATCTCCAATTGACTAAAATGATGTCAATTAGCCTATCAGAATCTTCTAAAGCCATGATCCTTTTCTGGAATTTTCCAAGCTGTTTAAAGGCACAGTCAACTTAGTGTATGTAAACTTCTGACCCACTGGAATTGTGATACAGTGAATTATAAGTGAAATAATCTGTCTGTAAACAATTATTGGAAAAAATGACTTGTGTCATGCACAAAATAGATGTCCTAACCGACTTGCCAAAACTATAGTTTGTTAACTAGGAATTTGTGGAGGGGTTGAAAAACAAGTTTTAATGACTCCATCCTAAGTGTATGTAAACATCCGACTTCAACTGTACATATACACACATTATCAATGGTGGTTAGGTGAATTCCAGGACAGATATTATTCCCAGCTAGTACATTTAGTTACTTGGAAGGTGTGGGAACATATGTTTTTGGTTTCCCATTGGTTCTGGGAACAGAACCATACGTTTCCTGACCGGTAAAACTGAATATTTTCTAAACATTCTGAGAACGGAAGTAAAAATGTTGCCTGTTCTGGAAATGTAAATGTTTTGGTTGTAGGGAGGTTCTGAGAACGTTTTACTATGGTTCCCTGAAAGTTTTCCTGGGATGTTTTATTAATGATCTGCGAACGGAAATTATAAATTATTTGAAGGTTTTTTAATAACTTCCTTAAAACTTTTACTGAATGTTTCAACAAGACTTTTAATAACACTGCTAGTTTAGTTTGGGTTAACTCTTTCGAATTCCAAGAACATATAGGACACATGAAAATATATTTGCTTTAAATCATGCAAACACAATTCTTTTTTATTCTGGCACGGCATCAGTGAGATTCAAACCTATGATCTTCTGTTCTCTATCCATGGGATTATTCCACTGCAACACCAGGATGGAGCTAGAATGTCATGTTTTTTAAAAACTCATACAAAGCTATTCTTTTTAGTCTTAAAACAGACCCCATTTTAAAGGAAACAAACTCATTAAGATCAGGTGTGGCCACTTAGTGGGTGCGGCCAACATACCTGAACACACTTAACAAGCTAAAGGATAGAGAGTTTTGTTGACGCTGAGAACGGAATGTATGTTTTTAAATAACATTCTTAGAACGTTCTTTGAACATTACTAATGTTTTCTTGTAGATTTTACGGAAAGTTTTCTTAATGTTCTGAGAACATGACTAAATAGAACCATGAGGAAACCTGCAGAAAATGTTATGCTGTGGTACTGAAATTCCCACAGAAGAACGTTTTCTTAACATTCTTAGATCAATTTGAGAACATTACTTTAAATAGAACCATGAGGAAACCCGTAGGAAAAGTTATGCTCAATTACCGAAATTCCCACAGAAAAACGTTGTTTCTTAACGTTCTCTGGACTATTTGAGAACATTCCCAATGTCAAACCAGTTGGAGAACGTTCCTAGAACATTACCAAAATTGAAATGAAATCTAAACATGTTTGACATTTTAGGAAATGTTCTGTTAAAGTAATGAAATACCAAGAATATAAAGATTTTTTGACAAGTTCCTTAAATGTATATAGGTGTGGGACGGTTGTATGCAAAATAACCATGGGAAAACTACACTCTCACCAAGCTCTAAGAAACATATGTTTCTCAGAACGTTATGCGCTAGCTGCGTTTTGACCATTGACCAGATCAAATGTGTTGTGACGTGCCTTTCATTATTGTGATTACTATTATTTATCGAATAATTACCTACAATTTTTAATTGTTACTAGATTAAATTAATAATGTAACAATTAACTCATTAGGAATTTGGGGCACCACGGGAAAAGTTGTTTAAGAGAGTAACCGTTTCCCAAATTAACTCTAAAGATTTCTAGATATCTCTTATCATTTAACAATCATTTATTAATAATTTACCTTATCTCTGCCTATCCCTGTTCTCTCCTCTCCGCACAGGCTACACAAACGCCTCACACCGCGTGGCTGCTGCCTCTCTAACCTGGTGGTCCCTGCACGCACCACACACCTGGAGTTCCAGGTCTCAGGCAGCCTCTGGAACTGCCGTTCTGCCGCCAACAAGGCTGACTTCATCCCAGCCTATGCCACCCTCCAGTCCCTCGACTTCCTGGCACTGACGGAAACATGGATTACCACTGAAAACACTGCTACTCCTACTGCTCTCTCCTCGTCTGACCATGTGTTCTCGCATACCCCGAGAGCATCTGGTCAGAGGGGTGGTGGCACAGGAATCCTCATCTCTCCCAAGTGGTCATTCTCAATTTTTCCCCTAACCCATCTGTCTATCTCCTCATTTGAATTCCACGCTGTCACAGTCACTAGCCCATTTAAGCTTAATATCCTTGTCATCTATCGCCCTCCAGGTTCCCTTGGAGAGTTCATCAATGAGCTTGACGCCTTGATAAGTTCCTTTCCTGAGGATGGCTCACCCTTCACAGTCTTGGGGGATTTCAACCTCCCCACGTCTACATTTGACTCATTTCTCTCTGCCTCCTTCTTTCCACTCCTCTCCTCTTTTGACCTCACCCTCTCACCATCCCCCCCCACTCACAAGGCAGGCAATACGCTTGACTTCATCTTTACTAGATGTTGCTCTTCTACTAATCTCACTGCAACTCCCCTCCATGTCTCCGACCACTACTTTGTATCCTTTTCTCTCTCGCTCTCCTCCAACACTACTCACTCTGCCCCTACACAGATGGTAACGCGCCGCCGCAACCTTCGCTCTCTCTCTCCCACTACTCTCTCCTCTTCCATCCTATCATCTCTTCCCTCTGCTCAATCGTTCTCCCTCCAATCTCCTGATTCTGCCTCCTCAACCCTCCTCTCCTCCCTTTCTGCATCCTTTGACTCCCTGTGTCCCCTATCCTCCCGGCCGGCTCGGTCCTCCCCTCCAGCTCTGTGGCTTGATGACTCATTGCGAGCTCACAGAACAGAGCTCCGGGCAGCTGAGCGGAAATGGAAGAAAACTAAACTCCCTGCCGACCTGGCATCTTTTCACTCCCTCCTCTCTACATTTTCTTCATCTGTTTCTGCTGCTAAGGCCACTTTCTACCACTCTAAATTCCAAGCATCTGCCTCTAACCCTAGGAAGCTCTTTGCCACATTCTCCTCACTGCTGAATCCTCCCCCCCCCCCCCTCCTCCCTCTCTGTGGATGACTTTGCCAACCACTTTGAAAAGAAGGTTGACGACATCCGATCCTCGTTTGTTAAGTCTAATGACACTGCTGGTCCTGCTCACACTGCCCTACCCTATGCTTTGACTTCTTTCTCCCCTCTCTCTCCAGATAAAATCTTGCGACTAGTGACTGCAGGCCACCCAACAACCTGCCCGCTTGACCCCATCCCCTCCTCTCTTCTCCAGACCATCTCCGGTGACCTTCTCCCCTACCTCACCTCGCTGATCAACTCATCCTTGACCGCTGGCCATGTCCCTTCCGTCTTCAAGAGAGCGAGAGTTGCACCCCTTCTCAAAAAACCAACACTCGATCCCACTGATGTCAACAACTACAGACCAGTACCCCTTCTTTCTTTTCTTTCCAAAACTATTGAGCGTGCCGTCTTTAGCCAACTCTCTTGCTATCTCTCTCAGAATGACCTTCTTGATCCAAACCAGTCAGGTTTCAGGACTGGTCATTCAACTGAGACTGCTCTTCTCTGTGTCACGGAGGCTCTCCGCACTGCTAAAGCTAACTCTCTCTCCTCTGCTCTTGTCCTTCTAGACCTGTCTGCTGGCTTTGATACAGTGAACCATCAGATCCTCCTCTCCACCCTCTCCGAGCTGGGCATCTCCGGCGCGGCTCACTCCTGGATTGCGTCCTACCTGACCGGTCGCTCCTACCAAGTGGCGTGGCGAGAAGCTGTCTCCGCACCACGTGCTCTCACCACTGGTGTCCCCCAGGGCTCAGTTCTAGGCCCTCTCCTTTTCTCCCTATACACCAAGTCACTTGGCTCTGTCATATCCTCACATGGCCTCTCCTATCATTGCTACGCTGACGATACACAACTAATCTTCTCCTTTCCCCCTTCTGATAACCAGGTGGCGAATCGCATCTCTGCATGTCTGGCCGACATATCAGTATGGATGACGGATCACCACCTCAAGCTGAACCCTGGAAAGACGGAGCTGCTCTTCCTCCCGGGGAAGGACTGCCCATTCCATGATCTCGCCATCACGGTTGACAACTCCGTTGTGTCCTCCTCCCAGAGTGCGAAGAGCCTAGGCGTGACCCTGGACAACACCCTGTCGTTCTCCGCCAACATCAAGGCGGTGACCCGATCCTGCAGGTTCATGCTCTACAACATTCGGAGAGTACGACCCTGCCTTACACAGGAAGCGGCACAGGTCCTAATCCAGGCACTTGTCATCTCCCGTCTGGATTACTGCAACTCGCTGTTGGCTGGGCTCCCTGCCTGTGCCATTAAACCCCTACAACTCATCCAGAATGCCGCAGCCCGTCTGGTGTTCAACCTTCCCAAGTTCTCTCACGTCACCCCCCTCCTCCGCACACTCCACTGGCTTCCAGTTGAAGCTCGCATCCGTTACAAGACCATGGTGCTTGCCTATGGAGCAGTGAGGTGAACGGCACCTCCGTACCTTCAGGCTCTGATCAGTCCCTACACCCAGGCGAGGGCATTGCGTTCATCCACCTCTGGCCTGCTGGCTCCCCTTCCTCTGCGGAAGCATAGTTCCCGCTCAGCCCAGTCAAAGCTGTTCGCTGCTCTGGCACCCCAATGGTGGAACAAGCTCCCTCACGACGCCAGGACAGCGGAGTCACTCACCACCTTCCGGACACATTTGAAACCCCACCTCTTTAAGGAACACCTGGGACAGGATAAAGTAATCCTTCTACCCCCCCCCCCCCCCCCAAAAAAAAAAAGTATAATTGTAAAGTGGTTATCCCACTGGCTATAGGGTGAATGCACCAATTTGTAGTCACTCTGGATAAGAGCGTCTGCTAAATGACGTAAATGTGCCCTTGAGCAAGGCACTTAACCCTAATTGCTCCTGTAAGTCGCTCTGGATAAGAGCGTCTGCTAAATGACTAAAATGTAAATGTAAATCTCAGTCTCATTCTGAAAGTCGTAGGCTCTTTAAGTCTGCACGAACCCGGGTCTTACTGATCATTCCGTACCACACAAATTGATTTAATTATTTATTTACTAACTAATTAAAAATGATAACACAAGATACAAACACATACACAGTATAGGTAGGGATTAGAAACGTAATACAATGAAAATGGGTCCCTAGCGGACAAACACAATATGACACTTGTTACAGAAGATTGCGAGTTAAAGAGAGAGAGAGAGAAAAACACTTGGATACACATGGACCTATGCTCATAGTAATCCTAATATTTTGGCCAGAACTGCCGCCCGTTTGGTAAGAAGTAATGCATATATTTACGTGTTTCTCTTCGTCTCTGTTGGACCCAGGCCTTCGTGGGAAGGGTCGATTGGGCCTTCTCTTTTCGGATGGCCTTTTAGATGTAAGGCTCAGATGTAAGGCTCAGATTGTCCACAAGAGGTCACAATGTCCTTCTTCTTAGTTGTCTGGTCTTCTGAGGAAGGCTAATCAGCCGTGTCGATGATCCCGTGGAGTGATGAGAGCAGTGTAGTAGACGATGCTTTGAAGAGAGTAACAGGATGGTCCCAGTTAAATTCACCTTCTTAGATACAGCCCTTAGAACAGCTACTCAGCCGGAACATTGATTGTTAGTGGAGGCAACTTTGTCGTCTTCACCTCATGTTGATTTTCAGGGTCGGGTCCAATATGGACAACAGCTGCAGCTTGAGGTCCGACTAGTCTGATCTGATCATTCTTATCTCAGTCTTTTATACACTCTGGTAAAGAAGGGCGTTTCCGTCATACTGACACGCTCTCTGAGCTCCCTCGGGCGTGGCTAGTTACGAGGCAAAAGTATTATTATCACTATGATTTTGTTAGAAAGCTAAAATCACATTCCTATCTTCAGGAAAACATTGTCTTCCTCCTTGATATTTTCTACACAAAGTATAGGATGTAAGCCTGATATCCACAGTGTAAAAGCTCTTCAAGTCACAATGTTTTCATTATAACGCCTTTATACAATTTTTAATAACATCACAAAATATACATACATTTTCCATATTCCACTTCTCATCATTCCCAACGTTTGGATGATGAAATATATTGTCCCAATGTTAGATGTTGAAGTTTTGGGCGGCAAAAGTCTCTGAAACAAAGGACATTCCTTTCACCATACTAGAGGGCCTGAGATAGATTATTCTATCTCTAATTTATGGCAGTTTTAAGGTGTCAAGACCGGCACAGCCCCCCCAATATGGGCCGGTCAATATGGGCCAATTGACCGGCCCATATGAGGCCTTTGATCCTCATCCAGGGAGAGTCATGACAAATGTGACCATCCTGATTCAAGTGTCCTCCATTACTCTGAAGCGGGACTGTTGTCTGGCCACTGCGTCAGCCTTCTGTAACAGCGCCTCATATGGTAGGGGGTTCCCACAATGCTGCTGAACAACAAATCCACCAGGTTTTGTGCGTAGCCTATGAATGAAATAAAATATTGTCACTCAACAAACATATAGTGAGAAACATAACTTTCTCTAGTTTGGAAGTAATTTACACTGAGTATACCAAACATCTTCCAAGATGGCGCAGCAGTGCGGTCGTGTACTCTGTTGTGTGTCCGTGTAAATAGCCTGTTTTTTCATTTTTTGTCTTTTGTTCTATATATTTCCCCTATCACACTTTTCATCCTTCTACTAAATATACTTTCCTGCAACCCGCCTCACTCAATGTGGAACGGATTCTATTATTTACTTAACTTTTATCTAGAATCTCCAGTTGAAACTAGCTAGCCCGCTAACTAGCTACTTGCTATTAGCCACCGTTAGCGGTTTTCACACAGAACATCAGATTTTCTGCCGGAATAACTGAATCACTGGCCTTAACACCAGATCGCAACCAGCTAGCCACAACCGAATGGATGTTGCTGTTGGCTAATCACCACTGCCCCCGAAGCAAGCACCAGTTAGCCTTGAGCTAGCCTCGAGCCATGCCCATATCCCGGCTATCTACCTCTCTGTCTACTGGACTGGAGTAGCCAGCTAACTAGCTACTTGCTATTAGTCACCGTTAGCGGTTTTTTTCACCATTGTCCGTGGCCTGCACTACCTACCAGCCAGCTCTAGCCTGGACTATTATCGGCCAGTCTGCACAGCGCGTTATCGACCCAGAACTTTTTGGAATTTCTGCCGGAATCACTGAATCACTGGACCGTTAACACCGGATCATCGCAACTAGCTAGCTGCAACCGAATGGATGTTGTGGTTGGCTAATCAGCCTTGAGCTAGCCTCGAGTCAGGCCCATCTCCCAGCTATCTACCTCTCTGTCAACCGGACGGGACCTCCTAGTGTCGAAACGGTGCCCCGCCGATCCATCACGACTGGTCTGCCGACGTAATCGTCTGTGGTTTCAACAGGCTTCCCGTTGCGATGACCACGAAGATCCATCTGCTAGCCCCGGCCCGCTAGCACATGCAATTCAACAGCCGTGCTTCCTGATCGTCTGTGCTGTAGCAACAATTCGAACTGCTCTCGGACTCACATTGCTGTTCACTGGACCTTATGATCACTCAGCTGCACAGCTGATACCTGCTGGACTGTTCCTTTACACGGAACCCTGTCCTGTTTTATCTGTTTAGCCTCAGCCCAAACTTTCATCGCCATTACCAGTTGTTGTCTTAGCTCTCTCGAATAACACCTGTGATTGCTTTATGCCTCTCTCCCATGTCAATATGCCTTGCCTATTGCTTTTCCAGTCAGTTCTTATTATACAATTTCACTGTAGAGCCCCAAGTCCCGCTCAAACTGCCTCAAATAGCTCCTTTGTTCCACCCCCCATACACGCGGAGACCGGCTCAATCGGTGCCTCCGGTGATGCTATCTCTTTCATTGTTACCCAACGCTTAGGTTTACCTCCACTGTACTCATATCCTTCCATATCCTTGTCTGTACATAATGCCCTGAATCTATTCTACAATGCCCAGAAATCTGCACCTTTTATTCTCTGTACCCTACGCACTAGAAGACCAGTTCTTAAAAGTTTAGCCGTATCCTTATTCTAGTCCTCCTCTGTTCCTCTGGTAATGTAGAGGTTAACCCAGGCCCTGCAGCCCCCAGTATCACTCCTACTCCCCAGGCGCTATCATTTGTTGACTTCTGTAACCGTAAAAGCCTTGGCATTTTGCATGTTAACATCAGAAGCCTCCTTCCTAAGTTTGAGTTATTCACTGCATTAGCACACTCCGCCAACCCTGATGTTCTAGCAGTGTCTGAATCCTGGCTTAGGAAGGCCACCAAAAATTCAGAAATGTCCATCCCCAACTACAACATTTTCCATCTAGATAGAACTGCCAAAGGGGGTGGAATTGCAATCTACTGTAGAGATAGCGTGCAGAGTTCTATCATACTATCCAGGTCTGTGCCCAAACAGTTTGAGCTCCTACTTCTAAAAATCCACCTTTCCAGAAATAAGTCTCTCACTGTTGCCGCTTCCTACAGACCCCCCTCAGCCCCCAGCTGTGCCCTGGACACCATATGTGAATTGATTGCCCCCCATCTATCCTCAGAGTTCGTACTGCTTGGTGACCTAAACTGGGATATGCTTAACACCCCGGCCATTCTACAATCCAAACTAGATGCCCTCAATCTCACAGAAATTATCAAGGAACCTACCAGGTACAACCCTCAATCCGTAAACATGGGCACCCTCATAGATATCATCCTGACTAAATTACCCTCTAAATACACCTCCGCTGTCTTCAACCAGGATCTCAGCGATCACTGCCTTATTGCCTGCGTCTGTAACGGGTCCGCGGTCAAACGACCACCCCTCATCACTGTCAAACACTCCCTAAAACACTTTAGCGAGCAGGCCTTCCTAATTGACCTGGCCCAGGTATCCTGGATGGATATCGATCTCATTCCGTCAGTAGAGGATGCCTGGTTGTTCTTTAAAAGTGCTTTCCTCTCAATCTTAAATAAGCATGCCCCATTCAAAAAATTCAGAACTAAGAACAGATATAGCCCCTGGTTCTCCTCAGACTTGACTGCCCTTGACCAGCACAAAAATATCCTGTGGCGTACTGCATTAGCATCGAATAGCCCTCGCGATATGCAACTTTTCAGGGAAGTTAGGAACCAACATACACAAGCATTTAGGAAAACAAAGGCTAGCTTTTTCAAACAGAAATTTGCATCCTGTAGCACTAACTCCAAAAAGTTTTGGGACACTGTAAAGTCCATGGAGAATAAGAGCACCTCCTCCCAGCTGCCCACTGCACTGAGGCTAGGAAACACTATCACCACCGATAAATCTACAATAATCGAGAATTTCAACAAGCATTTTGCTACGGCTGGCCATGCATTCCACCTGGCTACCACTACCCCGGCCACCAGCTCTGCACCCTCCGCTGCAACTTGCCCATGCCCCCCCCCCCCCCCGATTCTCCTTCACACAAATTCAGACAGCTGATGTTCTGAAAGAGCTGCAAAATCTGGACCCCTACAAATCATCTGGGCTAGACAATCTGGACCCTTTCTTTCTAAAATTAGCAACCGAAATTGTCGCAACCCCTATTACTAGCCTGTTCAACCTCTCTTTCGTAATGTGTGTGATCCTCAGAGCTTGGAAAGCTGCCGCGGTCATCCCCCTCTTCAAAGGGGGTTACACTCTAGATCCAAACTGTTACAGACCTATATCCATCCTGCCCTGCTTTTCGAAAGTTTTTGAAAGCCAATTTAACAAACAGATCACCGACCATTTCGAATCCCACCGTACCTTCTCCTCTATGTAATCCGGTTTCCGAGCTGGTCATGGGTGCACCTCAGCCACACTCAAGGTCCTAAATGATATTATAACCGTGATCGATAATCGACAGTACTGTGCAGCCGTCTTCATTGACCTGGCCAAGGATTTCGACTCAATTCTTATTGGCAGACTAAATAGCCTTGGTTTCTCAAATGACTGCCTCGCCTGGTTCACCAACTACTTCTCAGATAGAGTTCAATGTGTCAAATTGGAGGGCCTGTTGTCTGGACCTATGGCAGTCTCTATGGGGGTGCCACAGGGTTCAATTCTCGGGCCGACTCTTCTCTCTGTGTATATCAATGATGTCGCTCTTGCTGCTGGTGACTCTCAGATCCACCTCTACCCAGACAACACCATTTTGTATACATCTGGCCCTTCATTGGACACTGTGTTAACAAACCTCCAAACGAGCTTCAATGCCATACAACACTCCTTCCGTTGCCTCCAACTGCTCTTAAACACTAGTAAAACTAAATGCATGCTCTTCAATCGAACGCTGCTGGCACCCGCCCACCCGACTAGAATCACTACTCTCGGCGGGTCTGACCTAGAGTATGTGGACAACTACTAATACCTAGGTGTCTGGTTAGACTGTAAACTCTCCTTCCAGACTCACATTAAGCATCTCCAATCCAAAGTTAAATCTAGAATCGGCTTCCTATTTCGCAACAAAGCCTCCTTCTCTCATGCTGCCAAACATGCCCTCGTTAAACTGACTATCCTACCGATCCTTGACTTCGGCGATGTCATTTACAAAATAAACTCCAACACTCTACTCAGCAAATTGGATGTAGTTTATCACAGTGCCATCCGTTTTGTCACCAAAGCCCCATATACTACCCACCACTGTGACCTGTACGCTCTTGTTGGCTGGTCCTCACTACATATTCGTCGTCAAACCCACTGACTCCAGGCCATCTATAAATCACTGCTAGGCAAATCCCCACCTTATCTTAGCTCATTGGTCACCATAGCAACACCCACCCGTAGTATGCCCTCCAGCAGGTATATCTCACTGGTCATCCCCAAAGCCAACACCTCCTTTGGCCGCCATTCCTTCCAGTTCTCTGCTGCCAAAGACTGGAACGAACTGCAAAGATCTCTGAAGCTGGAGACTCTTATCTCCCTCACTAACTTTAAGCATCAGTTGTCAGAGCACCTTACCGATCACTGCACCTGTATATAGCCCATCTGAAATTAGCCCACCCAACTACCTCATCCCCACATTGTTATTTATTTTGCTCATTTGCACCCCAGTATCTCTATTTGCACATAATCTCTTGCACATCTATCATTCCAGTGTTAATACTAAATTGTAATTATTTTGCACTGTGGCCTATTTATTGCCTTACCTCCATAACTTGCTATATTTGCACACACTGTATATATATCTTCTGTTGTATTTTCTTGTCTTTATGTTTTGTTTACCCCATATGTAACTCTGTGTTGTTGTTTTTTATCGCACTGCTTTGCTTTATCTTGGCCAGGTCGCAGTTGTAAATGGTTCTCAACTGGTTTACCTGGTTAAATAAAGGTGAAATAAATAAAAATAAATAAAAAACATTGGGAACACCTTCTTGATACACACAGGAAACTGTTGAGCGTGAAAAACCCTGCAGCGTTGCAGTTCTTGACACAAACCGGTGTGTGCCTGACACATACCACCATACCAACCTCCTGTGCATACCCTGTTCAACAAAGGCACTTAAATATTTTGTCTTGCCCATTCACTCTCTGATTGGCACACATACACAATCCATGTCTCAATTGTCACAAGGCTTAAAAATCCTTCTTTAACCTGTCTCCTCCCCTTCATCTACACTGATTGAAGCGGATTTAACAAGTGACATCAATAAGGGATCATAGCTTTCACCTGGACTCACCTGGTCAGTTTATGTCATGGTAGGAGCAGGTGTTCTTAATGTTTGTATACTCAGTTTATATGCTAATAGAGGGACTGTAACTACAGAATATATTCAGTCCGGTGACACTTACGCCGTTACAATGCAACCAGCTGTGTACGTTGCTGAATGCTTGCTGATACATTTTGCTATTTGCTGCCAATAGCCATTGCTATATTTGTAGTACACAAGTACCATCTTTCATTTATTTTTGCCCTAAAAAATACACAATAAGCTTTTATGAGAACTGGCATGTTGTTTTGGGTTAGCAGACGAAGCCCCCGAATGCTAGCTAACTAGCTACCTAACTTGCAAATCCGGGTTAATTATCATTCATTCGCATTCATTCATCATGCATTTGCTAAAAGGCTTAAGGTTTGGGTTAGGGGAAGGGTTAGCTAACATGCTAAGTAGATGCAAAGTAGCTAAAAAAGTAGTAAGTAGTTGAAAACGTGCTAATTAGCTAATGTTGTCCATGATGAGATTTGAACCTGCAACATTTGGGTTGCTAGATATTCGCGTTATACGCCCACCCAACCACCCTCCTTTCATTTTTGCCTTAAGTAAGCATCTGCTTATGTAACCATATGCAACATAACATATTGTATTGTACGTTTTGCAAATTCGTAACATATCATACGAAATGGATGGTGGACATACACAAATTAATACATACCATACGAAACGTAACATATGATACTAAATGTAGTGTCTCGGACTTACATACAGAATAATACGAAATGCTCTGAGACCAGGTTGGAAGACAGAACCAGTGTGTGGTTTGACAAATCCTTAGAATTGGCCAAATAGACAAATAGATTGTCATTCTAGTTCTGGTTAGACAGCTGAAGTTATTCTCTACACACAATGTATTTTTATTTGCTAGGTAAGTGTAGGCATAGTGTCTTTATATGCACATCAATATGATACACTATTTACAGCATAAAATGTTTGGTCTTTGTTACACGAACACACCGATTTGTTGTTGATAAATGTATCTACACTCAAGCTGGCCAATGTTTGTGCAATATCCACATGTAGCCTACACCTGTTGTAGGGATATTAGTAGTTCTGGGATTTGTCCCCCAGGAAAGATTTAACAGCAGATATAAGGAGAGACAAGATGAGACAGACCTAGCCAGTTATAGAATATTGTGTTTTAGGACAGCTGAGCTGACTCAAGACTGGGCATTCAACTTGCAGTTGATGCCGTTTCCGCGGTAATATGTAACATGTATTTACATGACCTGATGAAACGTTGAAACTAATTTGCAAGCTACTTTTGTAGCAAGGTGTTGTAGAACGAGTGTTTTATGAAACACATTCCAGACTCTGGCTCTTGCTATCTTGCCATAACTGATTTGACAGAGAAATATCAGCTAGATAGGATAGCCAGCTGCAGCGATCACCAAGCTATGCTAGCTAGCTGCTGTCAGCGCAGGCTTTAGCCTACACATAGAACTGAATAAGCTGACCATCTTGAGATGGCGAGTCAGTCAGGAGGGGAGAAGTCTTCAACTTCAAAACTTTGTTCTCTCCATAGCAAAGCTAGCTTAGCTTACCTCGCTGTACTCACTACTGGCCTTGTTTGTTGTGATTGAATGGCAAAGAAACACCCAAGAAACACCCACATCAAACCATACCCCCAAGACAACACTTGTTTGCTTTCAGTCATGTCCGCTAGCATTTCTAATGAGCATTGATGAAAAACAAGACCAAATCAGGAAGTGCAGTCGCCCTTTAACACAAAGGATAAAATGGATATTGATGTTCCCACCCTTGAAAGCTAGGAGGAAGAGAAGCATGTAAAGGACTAGTGGAGGCCCGTTGAATTAAAGATTGAACAAAAATACTCTCTTTACAGGGCATGAGAGCTGTAGTGGAGACAGAGCAGCAGTAGGAACAAGGGCCTGTTTGCGCACATCCCCAGGAGGCTAGACTGAAGCTCCTCTCCTCTGCTGTTATGAGGAAGACATCTCTTCTCTTCTAAAAGAGCTAAAGCGTGTCCTTTTAATAGAGAAAGCACATGTAAGGGTAGAGAGCTTTACCGACAGTCAGATAGCATGGCGTGAAATCTCTGCAGTGGAGAGTGGGAGAGCTCTAGGCTGACTTCATGATGACCCATCTCACTACAGAGAACAAGCACCAATTATTCTGCAGTGATGGGTGGAGAAGATATACTGTACAAAGCTGTAGCCTTTGCATGGCATCTGTGCCATTTTAGCTTTGTGGCCACCAGGGTCAAAGTTCACACAGCAAACAACCTCAGGGGATTGTTTTAGTATCACGTCCTTAGACAATATGTCTTTGTTTAAAATTGTTTTAAAATAAACCTTTCAATAGTTATATTGATATAATATATATTATATATATGTTACCCGTCCATTTGCCTTTTTGGTACAGTATATAAACAGGGACTAGTATTTGAAATGAATCACCATTATTGCTGACTGTGAATAAAGAACGTGTTCGAGTTGCTGTTGCGATTATGAATACTTTTGGCATGGACCTCTACGTGGAACACCGTAAACCCCCCCACAGTATTGTGGATTCATTCCCATGTTGCTGTCATAGGCCACACGGGTGGTGACTGGAGACTGCTGTGCTTGTGTCCGACTTTCTGTCTGTCTGGGACTGTGGCCTCATGTTTGGGGGGATACTGTATATGTGTTGCCCTTTCCCAGCCCTATGGAGCCTTGCTTAGACTGGGAGACAGGGTGACTGGGGAAGACATCTCTCTGTGATAACTCAGACAGAGGACATGTAAAGGACAGCAGAGAAACACTCTCTATCCACCCCCCCTCCGAGGAAATGTTCCCTGTTCTCATGGGACTTCATCGCCTCATTGGGTCCCTGCTCACGCAAGCCGGATTACTGCAAGGGATCGGAATACTTATGAGGGCAAGTTGACTGCTGCACCGCTCACAGCACTAGGATATGGATTCCCTGTCTCCTGTGAGCCCTGTCACTGCTACACTACATCAAACAACACACAACAGACAGAGACAACATCAGCCAAGAGGAATTCTGAGCTAAAATCGTTTTTATTATCATCAGAATTATTGCTGATGTTGGAGAATCACAGAAAATGCTATTTACATCAAACTGTGACTGTAGTTTGCAGTGAGTGCTAATGATGATAACTGCTAACGATTAACTTAGTAAACATTTATTATGCCACTTTTTAGTCACCAGAGAGGAGTTGATATTGAAGACAAAATCATTTTAAGAAGTTCAAAATGACAAGCAAATTCTGCACAAATACAGTCAATGCAGAAACTGACGGTCTATCATGTTTTCAGGCCAATAAGTAGTAACTACTATATACTAGGCAACAGATTCATAGGCCTTGCTGTTCTATTGGCGTCAGTGTATAGAGTACCACAGTATGAGTCATAATACCCATAAAACCTAGCGGTTAAACAGGGAAATGGTTCCAATCGTTTTTCCACCATTCATTTTTCACATAGGAGATTTTAGAAACACTTAAAATAATGGATATGTTTCAAGTAGGCTTACTCTGGTGTGACGTTTTGATATCCGTGAAATCTCTCTAGGACAAGGTGACTTTTATCAATATATTTGATTTAAAAAATGAAATGCTAACAAGCTGCTAATGTGGCTATCATAAAGAACTACAAATGCCATGATGATCTGAATGAGACTGCCGAAGCAAGGCAAAGGTAAGAATCTCTGGATTAACTATCTAATGTTAGCTAAATGTAGTAATTAATAAATTGGCAACATTTCTTTAAATGGACAATTCTGTGAACTGTCTTGTGCAAGTTTTAAATTGACACAATACCTGTTAGCAAAGGTGTCAGCTAGAGATGATGTGCAGGAACTTGCAGGGATTTGTAGCTTTGCATGATGCTAAGTAGCATTTTCGAATCTGAGAGTAAATAGAGCTGAATATATTGATAAAAGTAACCTTGTCCGAGAGAGATTTACATGGTTATCAAAACGTAATACCAGAGTAAGCCTACACAAAACAAATCCCTTATTTTAAGTGTTTCTAAAATCCCCTATGGTAAAAATGAAGGGTGGAAAAACCATTGGAACCATTTCCCTGTTTGACTGCTAGATCTTATGGGTATTATGACACCCCCACTGTGGGGCTCTATAGCAGTATGGTGTGTGATTCTGTATCAAACACCTATACGGATCATACAACACAGGACACCTAATAAACAAACTGATCGTTTCCTTATACAATTTGTGTGATGCAACGATCATATAACCTCATGAAATAGATTTGTCAAACAAATGCCTAGCTTACCCCTTTATCGGGCAAACAACCAATGTAGCATATTGAACTTCATAAAATGACCTAAAAATAAGTAACTTAGGCATCCTATGGTCTCTGTTTTTAACATTATGCCCGGGCCAAACCTTCAGTGAGGGTTAAGCAGTAATCAGGTGGCTGGTGGTCAATGGTGGTTAGTGGATCGGCCGGTTCCGCCCTGCCACTGGAACACTGTGGGTATATGGTGGGTACATCAGCCGGCCAGCTCACACAGGCCAGATCACTTGACATGCTGGAAGTTTGAAAGTAACTCTGGTTTTGTCCTCTGTTTCCTCTTGGCACCATGGGTCCCGTACACAGATTATGCCTAGTTCTGTGCTTTTTAGTCCAGGACTAGTCTTAAAGACTATAGACCTTAGGTTGTCTACCCATGGCATTAAAGTAGGTACTGTCTGGGTATTTTTGGGATCAACATTCCATAATATGCATGATTTCACCCTGGACGAGGTTATAAATTAATGTCTTCTAGCCCTAATTATGCAGATTAGTAGTATACAATATGCAGGTTAGACAGATACATTTTACTGAACATGTGAAAGATAGAAATCCTCACATCATCAGTTCTTCACTTCGTGTTACTCTCCATATAGCCTTATCATATCTGTGATCTTTTCTAATGTGGCAGTGACTTTGAGCCTTCTGTGCTTTATAGCTAAGGCCTGCCCACTCACATTTGTGTGCCCGTCAAAACATATTTATCAAACTTATTTATCACAGGTGCCTTGTGCCCTTTCTTATTTGATAATTGCATTCCCTTAGATACTGTCCATGTGCATAGCCTACATGAGATGCCAGAAATGCAGTTTCATTCAAAATCCTTATACTGTACAGCACACTAGTACAGTACACGGGCAGGTTTAGGGTCATAAAATATTGAGTGGATGAAGGGCGGGTGAATAAAGAGAAAACAATGCATTAAAAATGTATAATTCTTGTGCAGTTCATATCTATAGGCTACATGGAGGTTTTCTTTCATTATTTGTATCTGGCATTAGCCTAAGCCGAAGCTTTAGGGTCTAACTGTAAGCTCGCCGAATACATGCCAATTGCCAAACACTTTTGGGAACTCGGGCAGAAAAAGTTAATGTCAATCCACTGAGGCAAAAAGGACAATGCTGAGTTTAATTCAATAAGAGAATAGCTGTGAAATATATTAGCCTAAACGGATGTATACTGAACAAAGATATAAATGCAACATGCAACAAATTCTACGATGTTACTGTGTTACAGTTCATATAAGGAAATCTGTCAATTGAAATAAATTCAATAGGCTCTAATCTATGGATTTCACATGACTGGGAGCCATGCCCACACACTCGCTGGTCTCAGACGATCCTGCAGGTGAAGAAGCCGGATATGGAGGTCCTGGGCTTGCGTGGTTACACGTAGTCTGCGTATGTGAGGCCTGTTGGACTTATTGCCAAATTCTCTAAAACGACGTTGGAGGCGGCTTATGGTAGATATATGAACATTAAATTATCTGGAAAGCTCTGGTGGACATTCCTGCATGCCAACTGCACACTCTCTCAAAACTTGAGACATCTGTGGCATTGTGTTGTGTGACAAAACTGCACATTTAAGAGTTGCCTTTTATTGTCCCCAGCACAAGGTGCACCTGTGTAATGATCATGCTGTTTAATCGGCTTCTTGATATGCCACACCTGTCAGGTGGATGGATTATATTGGCAATTTGAGAGAAATAAGATTTTTGTGCATATGGAACATTTCTGGGATCTTTTATTTCACCTCATGAAACATGGGAACAACACTTCACATATATTTTTGTTCAGTATAATTTTGAAATTTTGCATGGAAAATCGTTCCTTTTTTATTTATTTTTTATTGCATTTTCTCCCCGGTCCCAAAACGTCTTTGCTACATAGTGCGCGAGAGAAGCTTCAACTATATGAACTAGATCAGGGGTGTCAAACTCATTCCATGGAGGGCCGAGTGTCTGCGGGATTTTGGTTTTTCCTTTCAATTAAGACCTAGACAACCAGGTGAGGGGAGTTTGTTACTAATTAGTGACCTTAATTCATCAATCAAGTACAAGGGTGGAGCGAAAACCCGCAGACACTTGGCCCTCCATGGAATGAGTTTGACACATGAACTAGATTGACGCATTCATTCTATCAATTTATGACATTCTGGTGAGCAAGGGTTTATTTAGTATTGTAGGGCAACAGAGAAGCTGCATGTAGGCCTATCTAATTATAGACAAGCTGACTATGAAATAGCCTACCAAAATGTCGGATATTCGCCATCTCTGAGCATATTTTCTGTATTTGTGGGTTAGGGTCTGGTGCGGACTTCAGATTTTCACTTTATCACATATAGTCAGGCAGTTGCGGATGGGTAATTAGCAATTGCAGGTGGGTGCGAGTGAACAAACAGCTGACCCGCGCACCACTACAGTACACATATGTCTGGACCATTCAGACCACATGACAACCTCATCTTCACAGGAAGTCGACTTCCTATGTGATTAAATAATGGCCGGAACGGAGTGAATAGAATGGCATCAAACACATGGAAACCATGTATTTAATACCAGTACACTCATTCCGCTCCAGACATTACCACGAGCCCATCCTCCCCAATTAAGGTGCCACCAACCTCCTGTGAAAGTCAACTGCTTTAGCAGTGTGTGCCACCGAGAAGCGATGGTGACAATGATAGCCTACATGACTGCTATTTGACAATCCATAAGGCTGTTCTTTTTAAAAATCTTTTAAATGTTGTAAGGACCTCATTTTCCCATAAAAGCAGATGGATATGTGTGACACTGATAAACAACGACAGTGCTGTAGTGGAGCATGTCGAGAGTTTCAAGTTCCTTGGTGTCCACATCACCAATAAACTATCATGGTCCAAACACACCAAGACAGTCGTGAAGAGGGCACGACAACACCTTTTCCCCCTCAGGAGACTGAAAAGATTTGGCATGGGTCCCCAGATCCTCAAAAAGGTCTACAGCTGCACCATCGAGACCATCCTGACCGGTTGCATCACCGCCTGGTATGGCAACTGCTCGGCATCTGACCGTAAGGCGCTACAGAGGGTCGTGTGTACGGCCCAGTACATTACTGGGGCCAAGCTTCCTGCCATCCAGGACCTATATACTAAGCAGTGTCAGAGGAAGGCCCAAAAAATTGTCAAAGACTCTAGTTAACTGTTCTCTCTGCTACCGCACGGCAAGCGGTACCGGAGCACCAAGTCTAGGTCCAAAAGGCTCCTTAACAGCTTCTACCCCCAAGCTATGAGAATGCTGAACAATTAATCAAATGGCCACCCAGACTATTTAAATTGACCCCCCCCCCCCCCCCCTTTGTTTTTACACTGCTGCTACTCGCTGTTTATTATCTAAGCATAGTCACTTTACCCCAACCTACATGTACAAACTACCTCGACTAACCAGTACCCACGCACATTGACTTGGTCCTGGTACCCCCTGTATATTACCTCATTATTGTTATGTAATTTTATTATGTTAATTTTAATTTGATACTTTAGTATATTTAGTAAATATTTTCTAAACTGTATTTCTTGAACTGCATTGTTGGTTAAAGGCTTGTAAGTAAGCATTTTACAGTAAGGTCTACACCTGTTGTATTCGGTGCATGTGACAAATTAAATTCTATTTGACTTGAAATAAGGTTATCCAAACAAGAATTATATCCTAGAGCAGTAAAATAATATACATACAGTTGAAGTCGGAAATATACATACACTTAGGTTGGAGTCATTAAAACTTGTTTTTCAATCACTCCACAAATTTCTTGTTAACAAACTATAGTTTTGGCAAGTCGGTTAGGACATCTACTTTGTGCATGACACAAGTAATTGTTCCAACAATTGTTTACAGACAGATTATTTCACTTATAATTCACTGTATCACAATTCCAGTGGGTCAGAAGTTTACATACACTAAGTTGACTGTGCCTTTAAACAGCTTGGAAAATTCCAGAAAATGATGTCATGGCTTTAGAAGCTTCTGATAGGCTAATTGACATCATCTCTACAACATTCGGAGAGTGCGACCCTGCCTTACACAGGAAGCGGCGCAGGTCCTGGTCCAGGCACTTGTCATCTCCCGTCTGGACTACTGCAACTCGCTGTTGGCTGGGCTCCCTGCCTGTGCCATTAAACCCCTACAACTCATCCAGAATGCCGCAGCCCGTCTGGTGTTCAACCTTCCCAAGTTCTCTCACGTCACCCCCCTCCTCCGCACACTCCACTGGCTTCCAATTGAAGCTCGCATCCGCTACAAGACCATGGTGCTTGCCTTTGGAGCAGTGAGGGGAACGGCACCCCTGTACCTTCAGGCTCTGATCAGTCCCTACACCCAAACGAGGACATTGCGTTCATCCACCTCTGGCCTGCTGGCTCCCCTTCCTCTGCGGAAGCACAGCTCCCGCTCAGCCCAGTCAAAACTGTTCGCTGCTCTGGCACCCCAATGGTGGAACAAGCTCCCTCAAGACGCCAGGACAGCGGAGTCACTCACCACCTTCCGGAGACATTTGAAACCCCACCTCTTTAAGGAATACCTGGGATAGGCTAAAGTATTCCTTCTAACCCCCCCCCCCCAAATTGTAAAGTGGTTATCCCACTGGCTATAGGGTGAACGCACCAATTTGTGAGTCGCTCTGGCTAAGAGCGTCTGCTAAATGACGTTAATGTGCCCTTGAGCAAGGCACTTAACCCTAATTGCTCCTGTAAGTCGCTCTGGTTAAGAGCGTCTGCTAAATGACTAAAATGTAATGTAAATGTAATTGGATGTGTACCTGTGGATGTACTTCAAGGCCTACCTTCAAACTCAGTGCCTCTTTGCTTGACATCATGGGAAAATCATCCAAGACCTCAGAAAGAAAATTGTAGACCCCCACAAGTCTGGTTCATCCTTGGGAGCAATTTCCAAACGCCTGAAGGTACCACGTTCATCTGTACAAACAATAGTATGCAAGTATAAACACCATGGGACCACGCAGCTATCATACCGCTCAGGAAGGCGACGCGTTCTGTCTCCTGGAGATTAACGTACTTTGGTTACAAAATCAATCCCAGAACAACAGCAAAGGACCTTGTGAAGGTGCTGGAGAAAACTGGTACAAAAGTATCTATATCCACAGTAAAATGAGTCCTATATCGACATAATCTGAAAGGCCGCTCAGCAAGGAAGAAGCCACTGCTCCAAAACCGCCATAAAAAAGCCAGACTACGGTTTGCAACTGCACATGGGGACAAAGATCTTACTTTTTGGAGAAATGTCCTCTGGTCTGATGAAAGAAAAATAGAACTGTTTGGCCATAATGACTATCATTATGTTTGGAGGAAAAAGGGGGTACTTGCAAACCGAAGAACACCATCCCAACCGTGAAACACGGGGGTGGCAGCATCATACTGTGGGGGTGCACTTCACAAAATAGATGGCATCATGAGGAAGGAAAATTATGTGGATATATTGAAGCAACATCTCAAGACATCAGTCAGGAAGTTAAAGCTTGGTCGCAAATGGGTCTTCCAAATGGACAATGACCCCAAGCATACTTCCAAAGTTGTGGCAAAATGGCTTAAGGACAACAAAGTCAAGGTATTGGAGTGGCCATCACAAAGCGCTGACCTCAATCCTATAGAACATTTGCGGGCAGAACTGAAAAAGCGTGTGCGAGCAAGGAGGCCTACAAACCTGACTCAGTTACACCAGCTCTGTCAGGAGGAATGGGCCAAAATACACCCAATTTATTGTGGGAAGCTTGTGGAAGGCTACCCGAAATGTTTGACCCAAGTTAAACAATTTAAAGGCAATGCTACCAAATACTAATTGAGTGTATGTAAACTTCTGACCCACTGGGAATGTGATGAAAGAAATAAAAGCTGAAATAAATCATTCTCTCTACTATTATTCTGACATTTCACATTCTTAAAATAAAGTGGTGATCCTAACAGACCTAAGACAGGGAATGTTTACTAGGATTAAATGTCAGGAATTGTGAAAAACTGAGTTTAAATGTATTTGGCTGTCACGTTCGTTGAAGGACGGGTCAGACCAAGGCGCAGCGTGATATGCGTACATGTTTATTGAACTTAATAAACACACGACAAAGGAAACGAAACGTGAAGTCCTAAGGTAGAATACACAACTAACCTTACCAGGAACAAGATCCCACAACTAGACAGTGCCAATAGGCTGCCTAAGTATGGTCTCCAATCAGAGACAACGAGCGACAGCTGCCTCTGATTGGGAACCACACCGGCCAACATAGATCCACACATACTAGATCGACAACCTAGAATAAACACAACAAAGAATATACACACCCTGACTCAACATATAAGCGTCCCCTGAGTCAGGGCGTGACATTGGCTAAGGTGTATGTAAACTTCCGACTTCAACTGTACATACAGTTGAAGTCAGAAGTTTAAATACACTTAGATTGGAGTCATTAAAAATCGTTTTTCAAACACTCCACAAATGTCTTGTTAACAAACTATAGTTTTGGCAAGTCGGTTAGGACATCTACTTTGTGCATGACACAAGTAATTTTTCCAACAATTGTTTACAGACAGATTATTTCACTTATAATTCACTGTATCACAATTCCAGTTGGTCAGAGGTTTACATACACTAAGTTGACTGTGCCTTTAAACAGCTTGGACAATTCCAGAAAATGATGTCATGGCTTTAGAAGCTTCTGATAGGCCAATTGACATCATTTGAGTCAATTGGTCGTGTACCTGTGGATGTATTTCAAGGCTTACCTTCAAACTCAGTGCCTCTTTGCTTGAAATCATGGGAAAATCAAAAGAAATCAGCCAAGACTTCAGAAAAAAATGGTAGACCTCCACAAGTCTGATTCATCCTTGGGAGCAATTTCCAAACGCCTAAAGGTACCACGTTCACCTGTACAAACAATAGTACGCAAGTATAAACACCATGGGACCACGCAGTCATCATACCGCTCAGGAAGGAGACGCGTTCTGTCTCCTAGAGATGAACATACTTTGGTGCGAAAAGTGCAAATCAATCCCAGAACAACAGCAAAGGACCTTGTGAAGATGCTGGAGGAAACAGGTACAAAAGTATCTATATCTGTCACGATCGTTTACGAACGAGAACGACCAAGGTGCAGCGTGATAAGCATACATGTTTATTCAAACTTAAACACCGCGACAAAAACAACAAACGAAACGTGAAGTCCAAGGTAGCACACTAACATACCTTACATGGAACAAGATCCCACCAAAATAGGACCAAGCAGCGTGTTCAGGAGCAAACGCCGGGTATTAAACAGGAGGTTACTTTAGTAGATGTCCTCCTCGGTTGGGGGAGAATCACGGAGGAGGAGGCCATCCGCTACCGGAAGGCGATGAAGACAGCTGCCCCTGATTGGGAACCACACAGGCCAACATAGATCTAGACATACTAGAATCTAACATAGACAATCAACATAGCCAAACACAACACAGAAAATACACACCCTGACTCAACAAATACAAGTCCCTTGAGTCAGGGCGTGACAATATCCACAATAAAACGAGTCCTATTTCGACATAACCTGAAAGGCCGCTCAGCAAGGAAGAAGCCACTGCTCCAAAACTGCCATAAAAAAGCCAGACTACGGTTTGCAACTGCACATGGGGACAAAGATCGTACTTTTTGGAGAAATGTCCTCTGGTCTGATGAAACAAAAATAGAACTGTTTGGCCATAATAACCATCAATGTGTTTGGAGGAAAAAGGGGGTTGCTTGCAAGCCGAAGAACACCATCCCAACCGTGAAGCACGGGGGTGGCAGCATCATGCTGTGGGGGTGCTTTGCTGTAGGAGGGACTGGTGCACTTCACAAAATAGATGGCATCATGAGGAAGGAAAATGATGTGGATATATTGAAGCAACATCTCAAGACATCAGTCAGGAAGTTAAATCTTGGTCGCGAATGGGTCTTCCAAATGGACAATGACCCCAAGCATACTTCCATAGTTGTGGCAAGATGGCTTAAGGACAACAAAGTCAAGGTATTGGAGTGGCCATCACAAAGCCCTGACTTTAATCCTATTGAAAATATGTAGGCAGAACTGAAAAAGCATGTGCGAGCAAGGAGGCCTACAAACCTGACTCAGTTACACCAGCTCTGTCAGGAGGAATGGGCCAAAATTCCTCCAACTTATTGTGGGAAGCTTGTGGAAGGCTACCCGAAACGTTTGACCCAAGTTAAACAATTTAAAGGCAATGCTACCAAATACTAATTGAGTGTATGTAAACTTCTGACCCACTGGGAATGTGATGAAAGAAATAAAAGCTGAAATAAATCATTCTCTCTACTATTATTCTGACATTTCACATTCTTAAAATAAAGTGGTGATCCTAACTGACCCTTAGACAGGGAATTTTTTACTAGGATTAAATGTTAGGAATTGTGAAAAACTGAGTTTAAATGTATTTGGCTAAGGTGTATGTAAACTACCGACTTCAACTGTACATACATACATACATAGATACATACACACTGTATATACACTGCTGCTCAAAAAAATTAAGGGAACACTAAAATAACACATCCTAGATCTGAATGAATGAAATAATCTTATTAAATACTTTTTTCTTTACATAGTTGAATGTGCTGACAACAAAATCACACAAAAATGATCAATGGAAATCAAATTTATCAACCCATGGAGGTCTGGATTTGGAGTCACCCTCAAAATTAAAGTGGAAAACCACACTACAGGCTGATCCAACTTTGATGTAATGTCCTTAAAACAAGTCAAAATGAGGCTTAGTAGTGTGTGTGGCCTCCACGTGCCTGTATGACCTCCCTACAACGCCTGGGCACGCTCCTGATGAGGTGGCGGATGGTCTCCTGAGGGATCTCCTCCCAGACCTGGACTAAAGCATCCGCCAACTCCTGGACAGTCTGTGGTGCAACGTGGCGTTGGTGGATGGAGCGAGACATGATGTCCCAGATGTGCTCAATTGGATTCAGGTCTGGGGAACGGGCGGGCCAGTCCATAGCATCAATGCCTTCCTCTTGCAGGAACTGCCGACACACTCCAGCCACATGAGGTCTAGCATTGTCTTGCATAAGGAGGAACCCAGGGCCAACCGCACCAGCATATGGTCTCACAAGGGGTCTGAGGATCTCATCTCGGTACCTAATGGCAGTCAGGCTACCTCTGGCGAGCACATGGAGGGCTGTGCGGCCCCCCAAAGAAATGCCACCCCACACCATCACTGACCCACCGCCAAAACGGTCATGCTGGAGGATGTTGCAGGCAGCAGAACGTTCTCCACGGCGTCTCCAGACTCTGTCACGTCTGTCACATGTGCTCAGTGTGAACCTGCTTTCATCTGTAAAGAGCACAGGGCGCCAGTGGCGAATTTGACAATCTTGGTGTTCTCTGGCAAATGCCAAACGTCCTGCACGGTGTTGGGCTGTAAGCACAACCCCCACCTGTGGACGTGGGGCCCTCATACCATCCTCATGGAGTCTGTTTCTGACCGTTTGAGCAAACACATGCACATTTGTGGCCTGCTGGAGGTCATTTTGCAGGGCTCTGGCAGTGCTCCTCCAGCTCCTCCTTGCACAAAGGCGGAGGTAGCGGTCCTGCTGCTGGGTTGTTGCCCTCCTATGGCCTCCTCCACGTCTCCTGATGTACTGGCCTGTCTTCTGGTAGCGCCTCCATGCTCTGGACACTACGCTGACAGACACAGCAAACCTTCTTGCCACAGCTCGCATTGATGTGCCATCCTGGATGAGCTGCACTACCTGAGCCACTTGTGTGGGTTGTAGACTCCGTCTCATGCTACCACTAGAATGAAAGTACAGCCAGCATTCAAAAGTGACCAAAACATCAGCCAGGAAGCATAGGAACTGAGAAGTGGTCTGTGGTCACCACCTGCAGAACCACTCCTTTATTGGGGGTGTCTTGCTAATTGCCTATAATTTCCACCTGTTGTCTATTCCATTTGCACAACAGCATGTGAAATGTATTGTCAATCAGTGTTGCTACCTAGTTACATTGTGTTGTTTAAGTGTTCCCTTAATTTTTTTGAGCAGTGTACGTACAGTACCAGTCAAAAGTTTGGACACACCTACTCATTCAAGGGTTTTTCTTTATTTTTACTATTTTCTACATTGTAGAATAATAGTGAAGACATCAAACTATGAAATAACACATATGGAATCATGTAGTAACCAAGAAAGTGTTAAACAAATCAAAATATATTTTATATATGAGATTATTCAAATAGCCACCCTTTGCCTTTATGACAGCTTTGCACACTCTTGGCATTCTCTCAATCAGCTTCACCTGGAATAATTTCCAACAGTCTTGAAGGAGTTCCCACATATGCTGAGCACTTGTTGGCTGCTTGTCCTTCACTCTGCCGTCCGACTCATCCCAAACCATCTCAATTGGGTTGAGGCCAGGTCATCTGATGCAGCACTCCATCACTCGCCTTCTTGGTCAAATAGCCCTTACACATCCTGGAGGTGTGTTGCATCATTGTCCTGTTGAAAAACGAATGATAGTCCCACTAAGCCCAAACCAGATGGGATGGCGTATCGCTGCAGAATGCTGTGGTAGCCATGCTGGTTAGGTGTGCCTTGAATTCTAAATAAATCGCAGACAGTGTCACCAGCAAAGCAACCCCACACCATAACACCTCCTCCTCCATGCTTTACGGTGGGAACTACACATGCGGTGATCATCCGCTCACCCACACCGCGTCTCACAAAGACACGGCGGTTGGAACCAAAAATCCTCTGCAGCAGAGGTAACTCTGGGTCTTCCATTCCTGTGGCGGTCCTCATGAGAGCCAGTTTTATCATAGCGCTCAATGGTTTTTGCGACTACACTTGAAGAAACTTTCAAAGTTCCGTATTGACTGACCTTCATGTCTTAAAGTAATGATGGACTGTCGTTTCTCTTTGCATACTTGAGCTGTTCTTGCCATAATATGGACTTGGTATTTTACCAAATAGGGCTATCTTCTGTATACCCCCTCTACCTTGTCACAACAAAACTGATTGGCTCAAACGCAGTAAGAAGGAAAGAAATTCCACAAATTAACTTTTAAGAAGGTACACCTGTTAATTGAAATGCATTCCAGGTGACTACCTCATGAAGCTGGTTGAGAGAATGCCAAGCGTGTGCAAAGATGTCATAAAGGCAAAGGGTGGCTATTTGAAGAATCTCATATTTAAAATATATTTTGATTTGTTTAACACTTCTTTGGTTACTACATGGTTCCATATGTGTTATTTCATACTTTTGATGTCTTCACTATTATTCTACAATGTAAAAAAATTGTAAAAATAAAGAAAAACCCTTGAATGAGTAGGTGTGTCCAAACATTTGACTGGTAGTGTACATACATACATACATACATAACATTTACAGATAAATAAATACAGAAAAATGAAACAGAAGGCATTTGAATCCAGTCTGGCACAAACAGAAGATTAATGTGGGAGACAAGCCTATACATAATCTTTATACACACGTACCATTTACCACATAGAAGCTAATTATAGGTAGCCCTTTTTCTTTTATTCCAGGCTTTATCTAAATATTCCGCAAACAGAAATACACAATGGACAAAAAAACATTTCAGTTTCTCCTCATCGCTCAGCCACATAATGCCAGGGTATATCTGGTGTGCTTTCCGGAATAAGAGCAAGCGTATATCGTGGTAGAAAGGGCAATAGAGGATAAAATTAGTTTCATTCTCTATTTCTTCGAGGTCACAATAGTTACATAGTCTTTCCTCTTCCATTTCACCACAATACCGACCTGTTTCAATACGCAGAGGCAATATCCCTGATCTTTCCTGTGCACATAATGATCTCTTGATTTTAGGTAGGTTATATATAATATATCTCTCACACACTAATTCACCCTTAATCAAACAAAATGTTGTCAATTTGGGTTTATGATTAATCACCTCCACCCATTTTTTTTTCATATTGCATCAACAGTTGTTTTTCAATAATATCTATGTCTCCCTTAATTTGGTTTTTGTACAGATGTTCACAGTCAGACTGCTGAAAAAGGTCAGAAGTTTCAGTTGCCCAGGCTCCCCCTATGGATAGATCCCATTGAAATACTTTACTAGCTATTCTGGCAGTTGGCATATCCAACAGTCTGTTCCAAATTCTCACCATACACACCTTCCATCTCACCTCACAGGGTTCACAGCCCATGTCCACAGTTATTAAAAGTATAGGTGCAAACTTGTGGACACCTAAAAAGTAACGTACTGCTCTATTATGGACATGTTCATTTTTGAGATACCTCTTAGCACCCCACACTCATTTAGCAGACACTCTTACCCAGAGTGACTTACCGGAGCAATTAGGGTTAAGTGCCTTGCTTAAGGGCACATCAACAGATTTTTCAACTAGTCGACTCGGGTATTAGAACCAGCTACCTTTCGGTTACTGGCACAACGCTCTTACCCACTAAGCTACCTGCCACGCTCCTGCTGAATAGTGCAGAACAGGACACATGCATGTCTGATACAGTTTGGAATATGCAGCATAACCAATATCTTTGAGTGTTTTTCTTCTTCCTTTAACTCCCCCAAGAGCACTACTTGCTGAGTATGTTGGATTAATGTTTCCATCTCAACCAATAATCGAAGTTGAAGAACAGAACTAAATCAAATCAAATTTCATTTAAAGTGCAATTAGCGTTTGATTAGATTTAGTCCTATTCTTTAACTTAGATTTTTGGTTGAGATGGAGACGTGAATCCAACATATAAATTATTAATTTGAAGACAATCTGGATATTGAATTGAGTTTGGTTGTCAACGCAACCCAATATCAACATTTGAAGGAGATGTATCTTCTGCTTGGATAGTTCCATCTGTGCCACTGACTTAGTCTGGCTTTAATTCCAGTTTGTCTACAAATTAATAATTTATATGCTTAATTCACGTCTCAATCTTAACCAAAAATCTAAGTTAAAGCATAGGACGAAATCAAATCAAACTTTAAATGCACTTTAAATAAAGTTTGATTTGATTTAGTGATATTCTTTGTCTTTGATTCTTGGTTTAGATGGAGACGTGAATCTAACATAAGAATTATTAATTTGTAGACAAACTGAAATTAAAGCCAGACTAAGTCAGTGGCACAAAAGATTACTCTCCTTCAAATGTAGATTTATGGTTGCATTGACAACCAAACAAAATTCTATATCACTTTTGCAATACAGTAAATAGCCTATTAACAAATTACATATTGGATTCACGTCTCTAACTAAACCAAAAATAATAGTTAGAGAATAGGATTAAGCCAGTGGTTCAGATGAAACTATCCAAGCATTAGATATCCTTTAAATGTTTATATTTGGTTGCTTTGACAACCAAGCAAAATTCAATATAACTTTTGTAATACAGTAAATATCCTAAAGTTAAGGCTATCTTACAAACTCATGTAACAGTACAGTATTTATTCAACCTTAAAATGAGTAACACATCCATGGCCACAGTTTGAGGTTAGCCGACTGTAACTATAAATGTCTTCTTATGTAATCATAGAAAGTGTGCATGTTCAAGATAACATGCAAAGGTTGCAGGTCTGTGGAGATCTTCACAATTGCTATAATAATCTGTGCAGAATCTTGAACAGCATTGATCACTTGCACTATGTGATTTTAATGTAATCTCAACTGCAACCCAGGTCATTTGGTTGTGCTATTAGATGAAGCACAGTGATAACACATTAATTTGTATAAATACAAAATATCTGACATTGTATTCCCATTTGAACTTTGTTGTGCTTTTAAATGGTTGAAAGCGCAGTGATAACACATTTAAATGACAACTAAATGAAAAATCAGACATTGTTTTTCCATTGGAATTTGGTTGTGCTTTTAGATGGTTGAAAGGATAGTGATAACACATTGGGAATTCAACAAACGTCAGGCTGACGTTTTCAGTGGGTGAATAGAGGTTGAAATCTCATTTATTAAGTCTCTAAATAATATTACCCAAATTTCCACATTGAAATGACATGGTGTGCCCAGTGGGTGGTTGTGTACAGAAGGCTATAAGTAGCAGCTGGAATATAATTATTATAAGGCATGCAAACAATTTCCAATATGCTGTTAACATTTTACATTTAGCAGACGCTCTTATCCAGAGCGACTTACAGTTAGTGAGTGCATACATTTTCATACTGGCCCCCCGTGGGAAACGAACCCACAACCCTGGCGTTGCAAGCGCCATGCTCTACTAACTGAGCTACAAGGGGACCTGTTAAGGGTATGCTTGGCTGATCAAAATAATACTTTAATAACATAAGCTATAACAACATAGTGCTATACGAATACAAAGAACAGCAAGACTGTGAGGGCTCTGTTTTCCAATAAGGCCATGCAAGTAGCCCAGTGAACACCGATTAAGGATTTACCATGCCAAATGATGATGTCAGCTCAACTTGGTTATTTTCCTACGCGCGTCCCAAGGGTCAGCTGGCGGAGAGATTTGCCTCCTTACTTTCATGAGCAAGGCAAATATACATCTGTGCAAACAAGTGTGAGTGGCAGTCAAAGGCCCGGCAGCACAACATAGGAGAAAATACGGCTTTAGTTTCCCTCTGTAAAAACAGGGAGGAACAGGGAATCTGTTCTGCCCTGTGACTGTGTACTCCTATAGGAGACACTCCATGTTTGCCTGTCAGGGAGACGAACGAGAAACATGGGCTGCTCAGAAGGGTCAGGGAGCGGTTTGAAATCCTCCTTTGTGCTCCTAGTCTAGCTGTGTTGGAGACAATGTGGATAATGAGAGAGGAATTTGGCGTGGAGCAGAGTGGAAGCACCTCGCCCAAGCTCAGGAGCCCAACCAGCTGTCTGGGCTTTTGTCTCCCAGGGCTATGCTCTGACTACAGGCATGTAAAATGATTGATATCACTGCTGCACTCATTGTCTGTAGACCACAGTAGTGAACAACTTACACTCCCTAAAAATGTGGACCTGCTGTGAGAGCCACCATATCATATATTATATCTACTGTTTTAGTGTAAAGTTGTGCCATATTCCTTTATGTTCTGTTCTTATTGGCGAAGAGGTCTATTGTAGCCTGTAGGTCTATTACTGATCTCTAATAAGTGTATACAAAACATGGCCTCTGCATTGTCGATTCGGGTGTTTTTCAGTTTCCATTGTTAGCTTATTGTTGCCTATCAACTCGACGGGATGTATTCAATAATGGGCCTGCTACTGCTTTAGCTGTCTCTTAAGCACAGTATTATATTCAATCATCGATTACTACTGTCCCTGAGACTTCAATGTAGTGTTTTTTTCTGGGCTATTTTTATTTGGTTGCCAAGAGATAAAATGTATTATCGAGGTACAAGATGCATTTTCTTAGTTGCTAAGGTGAGATGGTGCTGATGCATTATATCCTCAATAAGTGAGCAATTATCTAACATCTCTCTCAGCATAGCATTGAGTTTGTATCCAGGAGCCAGGAACAAATGGATATCATTTTGTAGGCTATACATGATGCATGTGTCCAGGTGTCCTTCCATTATCATTATCTCGTGGTCATCTGATCTTAGATGTGTCTGAGGCTGAAACCCTGCACCATTCCGTTTCTGAACCACTTGATAAAGTCTTGATGTAGATTGATGTAGGTTGGCATAGAAGTAGAATTACTAGTAATTATATTTTTAGAAATGTATTTCTAGGGTTGGCATAATCTTATGTTCACTCTGGTCCTTAAAATCATGAATAAATACAATTAAATGGTTTGTTGTTTTAGAACAGGTTAAAGTAAACTTGTGTATTGTCACATTTATATGGATGCATGTGGTTTATCAATGTAATAACAATACCAACTCACGCCCCTTGGCTTGGAGGAGGAGGGACTTCTCAACTTTCATGGGCTGAATAATTGCAAGAAGTCCCATGGTTGAAGGCGCAAGACGTGGATGGAGAAGCCCCTTGCCGCTGCACACGTGGATGGGAATATATGTGGCAACCTGTTGATAACGGAGTTATGATAATGGATAACTTTGTAGGAGTACAATGACAAAAGTGACAGTAGACACATTATTGTTCTTGCCGACCGCGAAGACGGAGTAGTAGGCTACTGCATTCCCATGGAATTCAAACTTTTAGGATAGTGGTAACAAACGTCTTAACTTTTATCTAGTAACGTTTCGGTGGCCTACAAAGTCACAAGTTTCTGTAAATGTGAAACAATATCAGAAATAATACAAATGTCAGTGCGCAGTGAAACAGTAGTCCTACTTTACAAAGCAAACATTTTCGTTATCATCCATGATGAAACAATAATCGTACAGGTAGCCTAGTACAGTATGAGGACACACCAGGTGTTGTCAGAGCAGACTGATTGGAATACATAAATAACTGTCAAACGTGCAAATAACTGGTCGGTAGCTAACCATTCACCAAGAAGAAGCCTATGTGAAATGGTCTCCACTTGCTTTACTTACTGGGAAGAGATAACTTGAAGACAATTCAGTTAAAGGCTCAGTTCACAATGAAACTGCTGAGTTTACTTTGCGTTGTTGTCGGGTTGTGGAGGGCATGCCTGACGAACAGAAACTGTCAGAACCTCTTCATTGACAGCTGTCATTGCTCCTCCGAGAGGTCCAAGGAGTTGGGCAGACAAAAGTTCCGGGTGAAAGTGGTGTGTGATGATGTGGAATTACTGGACACTCTACAACCCAGTTTCTTACCCAACAAAACAGTTTCCCTGTGAGTATGACATCAAACAAACAATAAAACAGTAGTTGAACAAAGATGATTAAAACGGTGTGTGTACCAAATGCAGGGGCGCAACTTTGGTTTTAGAAGTGGGGGGGACATTTACAATATATATGTTATTTTTTATGTAAATATATATATTTTTTTATATATTTTCCTTTATTATTTTCACCTAACCCTACGATCCCTCCCCTATTTGGAGTAAACTAATGGACAACAACACTTAGGCTTCTACTTCCAGCTTATACATACTATATACATTTTACGGACACAGTTTATTTTACAATAGTTATCTTTTGTTTGTTTTTAGTCCAATCCTTCTGAACACTATCCAGTTTTGATTTCTATTTGCCATATATTTTTCAACTGTGCTGTGATATTTCACAAAAGTTCTGAACCTTTCTATTCTCATAGATTCTACATATTGTAAATAAATACAAAAATGTTTTGCTAAGAGTATTATTATATTATTGATCGATTGACTATGACTTTTTAAATCACTCAGCAGTGCTATTTGCAGAGGGGGACATAACTTGGCAGGGGGTCTGGGGGTCCTCCCATTTTTGGGGTCATCTAAAGCACATTTCCTGCATTTCTACACAATTACATTTACGTCATTTAGCAGACGCTCTTATCCAGAGCGACTTACAGTGCATACATATTTTTTTTCATAACCCCTGTGGGAATCGAACCCACAACCCTGGCGTTGCAAACACCATGCTCTATCAACTAAGCTACATCCCTGCTGGCCATTCCCTCCCCTACCCTGGACGACGCTGGGCCAATTGCACACCGCCCCATGGGTCTCCCGGTCGCGGCCGGCTACGACAGAGCCTGGATTTGAACCAGGATCTCTAGTGGCACAGCTAGCACTGTGATGCAGTGCCTTAGACCACTGCGCCACTAATATGACCCTTGGCCCTTCTAGCCGTCTCTATTTAGAACAACAAAAATGCCCACAGTCATCAAGCTAGGTAAGAGATTATTAAATATGTTTCAGTGATTGATAAGACTGAACTAGATCCATGATAATTCAATAATCAATATTGTGTTGCACCTTTAACCAATAGCCTAACAAATGAACAACTCTTAAAAATAAAGTACTTTTATTTATTTTTTAAACTGAACTTTTGATCGTCTTTAACCCTCCCGATGTCCTAGGGTCAAAATGACCCGCCACTGTGTTGAACCAACTTTATTTAATTTTTATATTTTTTGGATCATTTGTGAGAAGGAGGCAGTGATACTTTCTTTAAAGTCTCACTGCCTCCTTCTCACAAATGATCCCAAAAATATAAAAATTAAATAAAGTTGGTTCAACACAGTGGCGGGTCATTTTGACCCTAGGACAACGGGAGGGTTAAGACATCCTCTATATCAAATTTCGGCCAGACCGCCCAGCCAACCCGAGCTGCCTACACACCCGACCCCCATCAGTCAAGTCAATAACTCAACTCTGTCCCCAACACAACTTCCTTCCCATCTTTTTTTTATGTCTCAAGGGAAAGGTTTGGAAAACACACATAGACCTACACATTAACACACAGAAATAGTACACCCTCCATATAATTAAATCATAGGCCTAATAGTAGAGCACTTTTTAATTGCACACAATATAGCTGGGTCACCCCGTCCTGCCTCTAGGGGTCCACGGCTCTGTAGCGCCCCAACCCAGGGATTGCCTAAATGTGACCGACCGGCTCGATTCGGTCTTATGTAGCAACATTTGAAATTGTGTTTTTTACATTGGATAAAAGTAGAGACTCAGAGCTAGAAAATGGTATATCATACACTACAGTTGAGGAACAATGGGAAAGTAATTATGCTTTGAAAGTTTATCAACTTGTAACCTCATTTTTGAGAAAAAGGCCCTTGAATGTTTTGGTACACCTACTGGAGAGCTCTTCTTTATCTACAACTATTCAGCATCGTTTACACCCTCAAAGCTTTAGCCCCACCCATCTCTTTAAGGATTCACGTGAGGCCATGTACTAAACAACCAAAGATTTCAAGACTAAAGGCTGGTTTATACTACAGGTGTGTTGTTACATTTTATCTGGAGTGCCAGAGTGTGCTCAGAGTGCGCTCTGGGCGTTCGTAAACTTCAGATTGTCTGTTCGTAAATTCAGAGCGTTTCGCTTTCGGAGCGTTCAGAGCGCACACTCTGAAATCGGAGTAAATAGCCAGAGTGAATTTACCAGCTACGTCTATCGACAGTTGTCACAGTGACATCATGAACATTCTATTGAAATGGTTACTTGCATAGTGGAGTCTTTTGTTTAGACATGTAGCTAGTTAGCTAAACAATGAACCATAATCCCAACTCATAACGTTACTACCCTGCATGAATCTGCAGGTAGCTAACCAACCAGGTTCAATGTTAGCTAGCTAACATTAGGCTATAACTAGCAATGTAAATGGCTCTGAGATACGAATAATATAACTACACAGATCATACACGTAATGTTAGCTAGCGAGCCAGCCAGCTAACGTTAGCTAGCTAGCTAATAGTACACTTTAACTTGAAATGAAAACGACTTTCTGACTAAATTAGAAACTTGTAATATCTGCAAATGTAGCTAGCTAGACTATCTTACCCGTATACATGGATGGACGCTTCTCCCTCTCTGTCACGGATGCCATGGTTGCCCTTAGTTTGAAGATGTAATCCGGAGACAGGTGTTTTATACAACAGCCTTCTGTGTGTTCTCTTTTCGACTCAGTCTGCATATTTGCAATCAAACGCCAGAAATTTCTCCAATCTCCTTAGCTATCATACTCTAATTCCACTGATTTCAAAACTCGGTCCTCCAGAAAGTGGAGAGCAACACTTGTGCAGTTCTACTACCTGATATCTTTCAAAAAAGCCAGCTACACATGCTGACCAGCTCATGTTATAGACAGAAGCAGACCAATCTGAACTCATCTCTCGCCATGTCCAGCCCACTCCTTATCTCAGCTAATCATGGCTGTCTTTTTCTGTGGCTAAACCAACTAGGCTCGTAATTTAACAATTTTATTCAGATTTACAGATGGCATACAAGTTTGTTATTAAGGCACATGAAAGTTCACATGTTCCAGAAGGCATTTCTGGCAAAAAACGCATTTTGAATTTAATAAAAAGTTTAAGTTCAAATGGCTCTCCTGTGAAGTAGTGGCATATGCCTAGTTTCCTGAAACAAGTCACAAATAGGTATCTGCCCTGAAGTGGGCATGTTTTCAATACAGACTCCTTTTGTCATACAGTATTCAAATATAAGGCATCCAGACCTTATGAAAGTTGCACAGTATACCCTTAATCTTAAAACAAATCTAGTGATACTGTACATAACTTGACATTTCTTCCATACATTGTGGGAGGATAACCATCCTTCCAATTAATGGCAAATTCATTTATTAGCCACTAAAAATGCTACGTTACACCGTTTCTTCTGATAACAGTCTCCAGTATCAACATTTCCAAGCAAACAAAAACAGGGAGAAGGGAGAATCTGTAGACATGCTGAGATAAAATAACATACTCTTTGCCAGAATTCAGCCAGCCTTCACAAGACCACAACATATGCAAATATGTCCCCTTTAGTGCTTTACACCTGCAGCAGATTAATACAATTTCTGAATGCATGATATTCAGTTTCACTAGCATATAGTACGTTCTATGGATGGTCTTAAACTGTAGTAATTTATGTCTGAGATTATATGAACATGACTGGGCATTCTAACATATCTGTACCCATTCATCATCATCAACAGCCTCTCCCAGGTCTTCCTCACATTTTTGTTTTACATGTTTTGTGTCATCGGGAAAAGCATCTATCAACCCTTGATACAGTTTGGAAATCAACTTTGGAGGTTTGTCAGACTGCCTTAAAATAGCATCAGGCTTGTCCAGTGTTTGCTGGACAGAGAGAATAGTGTTCACCTCTGTCACAGACTGGTCTTCCCTGGCTGCCTGACCCTGCTGAGACCCCTGTCACCATCTGATCCTCATAAAATGAGGCATGACAAAGAATTACCTTGGTGTACATTTATACATGATATTATCCAAGAATATAATAAATGGTTCAATAATTGAAATGACCATTATTCCCAGATCCCAGACTGTAGCTTTAAGCTTAAGCTGCTTTCCTGTAGCTACTGTAGGTCTACCCATCAATTCAAGATGGAACTTTGTATAATTCACTGAATATACTGCAAAATTCACCTGAGCTCCGTAGACTGGTCTTCCCTGGCTGTCTGACCCTGCTGGGAGTCTTCCCACTCCTAAAAGGTAGGCTATAAAAATAGCTCAAGAGAAAGTGCAAGTCTCTCCAACTCTGCTCTCTTCATACTACAGTGCATTCGGAAAGTATTCAGACCTCTTCCCTTTTTCCACATTTTGTTACTTTACAGGCATATTCTAAAATGGATTACATTATTTTTTCACTTATCAATCTACACACAATACCCCATAATGTCAAAGTGAAAACAGGATTTTAGAAATAAAATTCAAAAACAGAAATAACTTAATTACGTAAGTATTCAGAGCCTTTGCTATGAGACTCGAAATTGAGCTCAGGTGCATCCTCTTTCCATTGATCATCCATGAGATGTTTCTACATCTTGATTGGAGTCCACCTGTGGTAAATTCAATTGTTTGGACATGATTTGGAAAGGCACATACCTGTCTATATAAGGTCCCACAGTTGACAGTGCATGTCAGAGCAAAAACCAAGCCATGAGGTCGAAGGAATTGTCCGTAGAGCTCAGAGACAGGATTGTGTTGAGGCACAGATCTGGGGAAGGCTACCAAAAAAGGTCTGCAGCATTGAAGGTCCCCAAGAACACAGTGGCCTCCATCATTCTTAAATGGATGAAGTTTGGAACCACCAAGATGGGAGATCTCTACTAAAATTGCTGTCTTTTCAGCATTTTCCTCTCCAATATCTGGTGCACCATTTGTAATTCATGAAAGGATGCTCAAAGAGACTAAGTTGATGAAAAAGGAACCAACAAGAGAAATCTTATTCACTTTACATGGACTGTCAGGTGAAATAAGAGAATGCACTTTACAGTTCGGAGACCAAGCACATCCACCCTGCAGGTGTGGAAATTCACTAGGCCTACAAGCCTTATAGTCTGTTTTAGTCATGGAAGCTGTATGGAAAGGTGTTTCATTGAGGGAGAAAAAAGCAAATAGGAAATATAAAGGAGCGCCTCTATTCCAAACACTGTGGCGGAAGATTGTTGAAATATGAATGTTGATGAGAAATCATTAATGATGATAGCATTATGGATTTTGAATTAAATTCTGAGCAGCGTTGGCCATATTTAATGTAAACAGAGTAATTCCGCTGCTCTAAGATACATGATTAATTATGCACCAAGGCTAATCTTGTCTTCACTTGCTTAAACTGTTGTTGCAGGTGTTCCCTGAGGCATTATCAAGTTTTGATTGGAGGAAGTGTTCTTCACTGACAATCTTGGGTCACGGTCATGTGTAAAAAGTCAGTGTTTATATTGTAAAAGCTCATAAACGGTAAATGAGCAGGGCTAAATTAATTATCCCCCCGAAATAGCATAAACATTGTCTCTTTGTCCAATCAATGCCTCTTGGCAGGAAATTAGGAGTATCCTTCATTGCAACAACAGTTTACAATTCAAATAGTCTACTCTTTTTAAGAATACAAATTACAAATCCTTTTTAACGTTACATTCAAGGTGATAAATGTAATGCTCACTGTCTTTCGCCTTGGTCAACAAGCCTCCAGCAGGCCTCTTGGTTGGCCAGGAAGCAGTTTTCCTGCATTAGGAAATGTGACCTTTGTCAGGCCGAAGTGGCCTCCCACGTCTCCCTTTTGTGTAGACGTGCTGTGAAAAGAAACAGATATGAGAGGAAAGTAGGGTATGCACGTCATGTGGCTTACACTGAGTGGATTCCCTTACTAGCAGATCTCTCCTAATGCTTCCCCTTGGCCTCCTTCATTGTCCCTTTTATTCACTTCACCGCTCCAGATAATGAGTTCTGTATTAGTGACCTTCTTCATTATGGCACTTACAGTAAGGTTTCGCAAAGTAGAGGCATTCTATTCACAAATAGTATATAGTGGTTGTAATTAAGTGGCAGCACTGTCCCTATGTCTTTACTTTTATTTTCACTCAATTGTATTATTTTTATATGCATCTGTAGTCTATTTATTACAAATTCCTATGCAGTATAACACATCTTCAAACATAACAGATTGAGAAGAAAATTGAATGTTTGTGAAATGTCCATAATTCCTAGCAGCTCTAGAGCAGCAGAAGCCCTCTATTAACACCTCTGCATGTTTCCCACTCCGACACATGTGAGAAGTTGCTCTGGAGTTGGAGTGGAGTCTGACAGCTCTGTTGACCTTGACCTATCTGGTGTAATCGTTTCAGCGGCAAGTATGAGAAAGAGAGAGAGGCACTGTGTCTCTGTGGAGAACAGTAGCAGAGATTGTAGCTGACACCTGTCTCAGGCAATGCACTGGCTGGGAGGCATAGCACTGGTCTAAGAGAGAAGAGAGACAGAGAGAGGAAGAGAGGAAGTCAGAGAGAGAAGCTGGAGGCATATGTACACAGGGAGAGGGAGAAAAGGAGAGAGAAACATTTAGAAGGATAGAGGGAGTGACAGGGATAGAGACTTGGAATGAGTGACACAGAAGAAATGCACAGGGAGACAGGAAGTGTTGTGAAAAGAGATGTTTGGTTGGTGAGATGGAAGGAGCAATAGAGAGAACATGACAGAGAAACACAAACATTGTCTTTGCAGGCGGTTGTTGTTGCTCAGTCACAGTTGAAATGCAAACCTACCCGGGGAACAAGATGTTATCTACTTTTAGATATTGTATGTGACAAGGCGTGTGTTCTGCACTTGCATAGCTGACAGCAAAGAGAAGTTTAGACTTCTTCGTCCGTCTCCTTCTCAGAGATTTGCAGTGCAACTGTCATGTCAGATTCTTTTCCTTGTCAGAATCTGTAAAAAAGAACATTGCAGTATAAGCATGCATGTACTAACTGTAGGTAATGTAGCATAAGCAAGCATTACATCTTTATTTCAGTTGCCAACGATAATCTTCTTTTGGATTTAGACATCCTCTACGAAAGAACCACAAATAGCTCCTCAAAACCCCCAAAGACTCTATTCTCTCCAAAAGTGATGCTTGTGGAAAAGAAAATTAGTGCATTTGGGTAGGGACATATCTGGAGTTGTCTGGCATAGGCCTACAGTAGACTGTCTTTTATTTATTTATTTATTTGTCAGGGACCATGTACCAGATTTAGCTAGATACAGTGCATTTGGAAAGTATTCAGACCCCTTGACTTTTTCCACATTTTGTTACGTTACAGCCTTATTCTAAAATTGATGAAATTAATGTTCTTCCTCATCAATCTACACACAATATATCATAATGACGAAGCGAAAACAGTTTTTATTTTAGCACATTTATAAAAAACAGAAATACCTTATTTACATAAGTATTCAGACCCTTTGCTATGAGACTAAAAATTTAGCTCAGGTGCATCCTGTTTCCATTGATCATCCTTGAGATGTTTCTACAACTTGATTGGAGTCCATCTGTGGTAAATTAAATTGCTTGGACATGATTTGGAAAGGCACACACCTGTCTATATAAGGTCCCACAGTTGGCAGTGCATGTCAGAGCAAAAACCAAACCATGAGATCGATGGAATTGTCCGTAGAGCTCCGAGACAGGATTGTGTCGAGGCACAGATCTGGGGAAGGCTACCAAAAAATGTCTGCAGCATTGAAGGTCCCCAAGAACCCAGTGGCCTCCATCATTCTTAAATGGAAGAAGTTTGGAACCACCAAGATAGGAGAACCTTCCAGAAGGACAACCATATCTGCAGCACTCCACCAATCAGGCCTTTATGGTAGAGTGGCCAGACGGAAGCCACTCCTAAGTAAAAGGCACATGACATTGAACCCGATCGAACATCTCTGGAGAGACCTGAAAATAGCTGTGCAGTGAAGCTCCCCATCCAACCTGACAGAGCTTGAGAGGATCTGCAGAGAAGAATGGGAGAAACTCCCTAAATACAGGTGTGCCAAGCTTGTAGCGTTATACCCAAAAAGACTTGAGGCTGTAATCGCTGCCAAAGGTGCTTCAACAAAGTACTGAGTAAAGGGTCTGAATACTTAAGTAAATGTGATATTTCAGTTCTTTTTCTATTTGCAAAAATCTCTAAAAACCAGTTTTTGCTTTGTCATTATGTGGTATTGTGTGTAGATTGATGAAGGAATAATTTTTTTAAAAATCAATTTTAGAATAAGGCTGTAACTTAACAAAATGTAGAAAAAGTCAAGGGGTCTGAATACTTTCCGAATGCACTGTAGCACATTTTCATCTGTAGTCCCTGGGCAGTGTGGGCCATTGGCATTGTGGGCCACGGTCACACTGCGGCGAAAAGAGGGGCTGTTAGTGGTAGTCTGGATGGAAGTGATCAGGAGGTCATGTCTGGCTCTTGACCAGTACAATGACATCCTTCACATTATTCTGGGAATGCCATTGTAATGTAGATCATACATAGATGGGTTTGCAGCCAGGGAAGGCAACCATATAACAGCGGGACCGATAGGAATTTCTTTAGCATATGCCTTATCTTCCCCACTCATGACGTTTGATTGTTTACCTTTGTTAGACTAGCAATGTGAGGTCCGTATGAACGATAGATCAACTAGCAGACATGTTAGTCTTTCAAATAACATTACTTGCATCATTTTGTTTCTTCTTTTTTTGCACCTACCACCCACTTCCCTGGTTGGAGGACCTGATGGAAAACATAAAAAATCTCTCTCTCTCTCTCTCTCTCTCTCTCTCTCTCTCTCTCTCTCTCTCTCTCTCTCTCTCTCTCTCTCTCTCTCTCTCTCTCTCTCTCTCTCTCTCTCTCTCTCTCTCTCTCTCTCTCTCTCTCTCTCTCTCTCTCTCTCTCTCTCTCTCTCTCTCTCTCTCTCTCTCTCTATATATATATATATATATATATATATATATATATGTATATACATACAGTGCCTTCAGAAAGTATTCATACCCCTTGACTTATTCCACATTTTGTTGTGTTACAGCCTGAATTCGAAATGGATTAAATTAATTTTTTCCACCCATCTACACACAATACCCCATAATGAGAAAATGAAAACATGTTTTTACAAATGCTTGCACCTTTATTTAGAATAAAGTACAGAAATATCTAATTTACATAAGTATTCACACCCCTGAGTCAATACATGTTAGAATCACCTTTGGCAGTGATTACAGCTGTGAGTCTTTCTGGGTAAGTCTCTAAGAGCTTTGCACACCTGGATTGTACAATATTTAAATTCTTCAAGCTGTGTGTAGTTGGTTGTTGATAATTGCTAGACAGTCATTTTCAAGTCTTGCCATAGTTTTTCATGCAGATTTAAGTCAAAAGTGTAACTAGGCCACTCAGGAACAATCTATGTCGTCTTGGTAAGCAACTCCAGTTTATTTTTGGCCTTGTGTTTTAGGTTATTGTCCTGCTGAAAGGTGAATTAATCTCCCAGTGTCTGGTGGAAAGCAGACTGAACAAGGTTTAACTCTAAGATTTTGCCTGTGCTTATCTCCATTCCATATATTTTTATCCTAAAAAACTCCCTTGTCCTTGCAAATGACAAGCATACCCATAACATGAGGTAGCCACCACCATGCTTGAAAATATGAAGAGTTCTACTCAGTAATGTGTTGTGTTTGATTTGCCCTAAACAAAATGCTTTATATTCAGGACATAAAGTTAATTTCTTTGCCACATTTATTGCAGTTTTACTTTAGTGCCTTATTGCAAACATGATGCATGTTTTGGAATATTTTTATTCTGTTCAGGCTTCATTCTTTTTTTTCTCTGTCATTCAGGTTAGTATTGTGGAGTAGCTACAATATTGTTGATCCTTCCTCAGATATCTCCTATCACAGCCATTAAACTCTGTAACTGTTTTAAAGTTACTATTGGCCTCATGGTGAAATCCCTGAGCGGTTTCCTTCCTCTCTGGCAACTGAGTTAGGAAGGACGCCTGTATCTTTGTAGTGACTGAGTGTATTGATACACCATTCAAAGAGTAATTAATAACTTCACCATGCTCAAAGGGATATTCAATGTCTGCTTTTTTTATTGTATTTTTACCCATCAACCAATAGGTGCCCTTCTTTGTGATTAATTGGAAAACCTCCCTGGTCTTTGTGGTTGAATCTGTGTTTGATTTTCACTGCTCGACTGAGGGACCTTACAGAAAATTGTGTGTGTGGGGTACAGAGATGAGGTAGTCATTCAAATATCATATTAAACACTATTATTGCACACAGAGTGAGTCCATGCAACTTATTATGTGACTTGTTAAGCAAATGTTTACTCCTGAACTGATTTAGGCTTGCCATAACAAAGGGGTTGAATACTTATTGACTCAAGACATTTTAGCTTTCATATTTAATTAATTTGTAAACATTTCTAAAAACACAAGTCCACATAATTCCGCTTTATGAAGCCTTTATAAGCTGAACATCATTTAAAGCAGGGCCGATTTTTCTATTGGATTCTAATTCGATCCTTGAATTGGAGTCATATACTGTAGGGTTTCAATGTTTATTTCTCCTATAGGATTTCTATTAATTTTGTAGATGGGTATTGTATAGGTATTCACATTACATTCTAAAGGATTTAACCTCAAAGCTTGGCTATTCACTATAGTTAGCTTGGCTGCTTAACATATGTAGCCCCCACCCTCCCAAACCTCTTAAACAATTACCTGTGAGGGTGGACAGTGGACCCGTGAACTATAATAACATCATAAGAGATGGTGACCCTATATATAGTGGGGAACTGCCGGTAACGTCCCCTCTACCCAGTAGCTATCTCCTGCAGCCCCATTCCCCAAGGTCCATGAACACAACTTTTGTAAACATTTGCATTAGTTGCATCTGCATCACACATTAAAGTTATTGTGCCAACATGATCTATTTTTGTATGCATAGCTGACTATTATATATTAAATTAAAGAAATGCTCATATCTTTGTGTTACTGTACCTATACATGTATTTTTCTTTCTACTTTTTATTTGCATATAAGCAATGTAAAGATGCTGTGGATTCTAAGGGGATTGTGAGAATCCTATTGGATTCAATGGAAAGATCCACTAATGCTATAAGATTTCTTGACTAGGGCAAAGGACCCTGTGCCTGTCTGTATCAGTTATACTTAGTACTCACATTGGCGGTGGCGGCAGGCATACACACAGTTGTTGTCATTCCAGCGTCTGTCATGGAACATATCCACACAGTTCTCTCCTCCCATGTCCCCAGGGTAGAAGGCTTCATTGGGCTCATTGGGCGCCCAGTTCAGGAAAGCCAAGGACTGCATGTCTGTCCAACTCCAACCAACTGGAAACAGTGGAAATCACTAATACAATAATAAACACTTAGTTTCAAGTTTCACGTTTTTATTAGTCGCATATATGGGATACACATGGTATACACCGTCCAAATAAATACCTACTTGGGGTATTGTGTGTAGGCCAATGACACAAAATCTAAATTTAATCAATTTTAAATCAGGCTGAAACACATCAAAATGTGGAAAAAGTCAAGGGGTATGAATACTTTCTGAAGGCACTGAATAGCCTCCCATTTGTACTGGACTCCAAGTGCATCGTCAAATCAACCAATCCCTCTAATCTTAATTCTACCCCTCAGATGTCCACAGACTAACCCAACTTTCCCTGTATTTTACCATTTTACTATTTCCTTTTGCAATTCTATTTTACTGTGATGTCTTACAAGAGTCTTGAACCTCTCTATTTGTACCATTTCTACCGAGATTGTCCTAAAAATAAATACTTTACCTTAGAGTATAATCATATTTCCCATTGATTGATCGTGGTTTTTCAGGTCTCCTAACAGTACTGTTTGTAGGTCCATCTGAACACAGACATTATGACTCAACAACCACTCTTGGACTCCAAAAGCGAGCCACTGAAAGACAGTACCAAAAGAGATGATCTATTGATTCTGTTTCTTCGTGGCAGTCTGCATTGGGCTGACTGTTCAATGCCCCATATATTGAGCATTCTTTTTGTGTTGAGAATGTTATATAATTGTTTATTTTATACTTGTCATTTTAAGCCATGCATGCTTATGATTGGCGGCAGACAAATTCATTCCTTTCTCTTTTGAGTAATTGCCTCTTTTATTTTTGTGGCAGAGCTGTGGTGAGTTGGTTATACTTTGGTATTGAGCATACATCTCTCTATACACCTTTGTTAATTGCTTGTGTGACAATTTTACCGTCCTTATTTACAATGTAATTCATAAACATGATACCTTCCTTTTTTTCCCAAGAAAATTGGTCTTTCCTCTATCAGTACATTTAGCAGTGCCCTTGCTTATGAAAGATAGCATTTTTGTCCTCGTGGACTGTTTTTGGCGTGCTATCTATAAATCCATTTCCTTGCTTTCCTAGCTCTCTCTTTCCTCAGGTGATGTTTCCGTCCACTCAGCTTTGTTCTAAGTGGTTTATCATGAATATTTCATAGACATGCACGCGAGTCCCCTCTAAATTCTCTGTGCATTATCACACAGACGCCCCTGTTAGCAAAGATGGAGCAGAGAGTGAATGCCTCTCGGTCCGCAAAAGGCTGCAGTTTAATACGCTTCATGCAGGCTTTTAAAGGTTAACTACACTTCCTGATTTGGCCTCTTTAGATTTGGGTAATTAAGAAATGGTTGGTTTCAGGGTGTGGTTTGATGTAGTTGTCTCGTGTGTGTTTGTAGGTGGGAAGAGTTAGCCAAATTCTTTCACCAATTAGCTTCAGCCGGCTGGTGTATGACCGTGGCAAAGTTGGTTTACGTTGGATAGTCTATCTCTGGGGCTAGTTAGGGGGACCATCAATAAATTACACAATGTAAATGACACAATATTTTCATGTTGCACATCTTTTAGTTTTCTCATTAAATTAAATTAAAGTAATTGAAATTTGGAGCTATTGACATTTAACATATTGTTATACGTACATTGTGTAAGTTACCAATGGTCTCTAACTCACCCCATATGGATATCCTATGGTACAATGTAGAGAATCATTGTACCATTTAAACCGCTGTGAAATAGATTTTCCATAGCCAAAAATATTGTATTTTCAGATCTACCGCTTTTTAGACTTGCTTTCAATGAGAATGACTCACATTTCTAGGTGAATTTGGTCGGGTTTTAAGCCAATTATATTATATGACTGTTGCCTCCCGTTTAAGTTTATTGTGATGGTAATGACGTTGGTATTTGATGATAATTGTTAGGTGGAGGTTGCTAGCTACAATGGTATCTTGAACCTAGCCTAGCTTTTAGCTAGCTAGCTGCTCTGCAGTGCAAGCTAGCTTGACTTGCATTAAAGTTAAAGAAACAAGTTGAGAAAAAGTATCTAAACAACATGTTTTATTATCACCTGAAACAATATATTTATCCTGTCTTGAATGAAAAGGTCATATTTTGCAATCTCCCAAAATAAATACAATCTCTGACGAGAGACAGGCTCTCCTCCATCTTGCGTTACAAACACTACACTTGTCCATTCAGTAGCGGGGAAAGACTTTGTGAAGATGACGTACGGCATAATGAAATGCATCATGATGTAAATGAGGCATGAGGGTCCGCTTCTCAACGTCTCTCCGCTCTCCCTTTCCTCTGCTGAGGCTGACCAAAAAGGGACACCATCTTCCAGCTGATGGCGGAACTGGAGTCGCAACACATTACTTCTGCCTCAAATGCACAAATTCATGTTGCTACTCCTATTAACAGAGAAAGCTAAATATTCCTCGATTTAAAAAAAAGACCCAAGCCGCTAATAATAACAACGCAAACCTATCGATACACTTTCCTACTCATTCATTACAGCTGCAGTGCTGGTTGTAGTGCGAGTGGAAGTAGGAAGAAACCTTCGCCTACCTGGCGCCAGGGCAGATGAATCGTGTGCACCTACCGCCAACAGCGTGACACAAAAAATCTATAAAAATAGAAATGCCTTGGATCGTGATCGACCGGTTGGTGACCACTGATCTAAAGAGACAAGGCCAAATAGACCCTATATACCAGGGATCGTCAACTGGCTGCTCGTGGGCCAAATACAAATATGTTTTTGTCAAATACAATATCTGTTTGGGCTTCTTAACAACTGCTCCTCGGACGCCGATGACGTGGACGACGATTAAGGCAGCCCCCCGCACCTCTCTGATTCAGAGGGGTTGGGTTAAATGTTAAAGACACATTTCGGTTGAATGCATTCAGTTGTGCAACTGACTAGGTATCCCCTTTCCCTTCCCTTTCTTGCATCTATTTGCATCTAAATGATTTATAATTATGTTCTGGCCCCCTGACCGCCCACTCAAAGTAAAGTAAATTCGATGACCCCTGCTATATACAGTCGCAGGAGATTGTGGCTGAAGCTACTATGGTCTGTTTCTCTCTCCCTCTCCATCTCCCAATGCTTTTTTTCAGTGCCCTTAGTGAATGTTTGAAAAGTGACAGGTTCATCTTTAGACTAGTGCCCTATCCAGTAATAATCTCCCAAGCCCATGGGAAATGGTTATTGGAAATAATCCCTTTCTTCTGCAAAAGCTGTCCCAAGATGCTACTTTATGATCCATAGAATCCAGGGACTCAGAAGTCAGGCTTATCCATTACCCTGTATGATAACCCTTCCATAGCCTTAGGCCTTATACCTTTATCACACTTGACATTGACCAACAGTAGCAAGACCACAACCTGAGGGATCTCTACTACCTGTGGCTATGATGGTTTGTTGTGAGAGATGGATCTAGACTGTGTGTTTTTGTTAAGCAGCTTGAAGTGGTTTGTTGTTGTTGTTGTTGTTGGTCTATAGTGTAATTGTTTGGCTCTCCAAGAAGCCACACTTCTCAGTGCCCAGTAATGAATCATGTCAAGCCGCTAGCTTTCTCTGGAAAATACTTGTTAGCCCACTTGTTATCATTGGGTGTCAAATGCTGTATTATAATTTATGTTGTGGTTTCAAAGGACCAGTTTTGCTTTATGAGATGATAATGACTCACAGCACCAGAGTTCGTGACCATTGGGGGAGCGAAAATCTTGCTAATCACACAATGCCCTCGAAAATCGAAGAATGTGTCCAAAATCGGTGCGAGTGTGGACCGTATAATAATATTAAGCAAGAAAAATACAGCGCCAAGGATACTCTCTGGTCTACCTCCTCCCTTCACCATTGAGCAAATACCAAGGTTATTTACGCTGTCATAAGTCTGCTATGGTGAAGGCAGCCCAACCTTTGGAAACATGTTTTGTTTTCCCACATTGTTTTAAGACGTTGTAAAACACAGTGATTAAAAGCCTGCAGTGTGCTGCTTCTGTTGCAGGGTGTGATCACAGTAGGACACAAATTAACTCCCTCCCAGGCTCAGCACTGCCAGGGCCTCCGCACACATGCAGCACCACTTACTCAGTGTGCAGTCTGCTCTCTCTGTGTGTGTGTGTGTGTGTGTGTGTGTGTGTGTGTGTGTGTGTGTGTGTGTGTGTGTGTGTGTGTGTGTGTGTGTGTGTGTGTGTGTGTGTGTGTGTGTGTGTGTGTGTGTGTGTGTGTGTGTGTGTGTGTGTGTGTGTGTGTGTCACCCTCTCAAATGTAAAACAATTCCAAACCACATCACATGTTGCTCAACCATCGATACTATGTGATTTTGTCTTAGTAAATGGAATTGACTATTTCAAATGTTCCATGCCCCCCAGTGTAAGCCTTACAATGATAGGAAAATAAAGTGGGTTTTGCAAGGATACTGATTTGCAATAACAAAGCCAGCTTCTTTTGAGGAAAACCGTTTTATGGTCACAGAGTGTACTACCTCCCTAGTCCTGTGGGGCGGTGACACATGCAGATGTGCTCAACTGTCAGCCAGGGCCTATTTGAAGCTCTGCTAATACCCATAAGAACTCCAGAGCAATGTCTGTTTTGCGTCCAAGGTCAATGTTAGTCGATATCAAATATGTTATTTTGGTTAGCTGTACATTGTAACTCGATATTATAGAATAACAGAGGGTTTGCGATGTTTGAAGAGAAGTGGCTGGAAACCATGGGGCCGGGCCAATCTGAATGTTTGTAATAGTTCACATTGTGATCTTTACCCTACTTGGTCCTCATGATTGGTGTCTTGGAGCACATCAATTGAAGTTATTTTTGTTTCTGCACTTTTATAATAATACAGTTGAATGTCTCTGGTGTGTGGCTGGTTCCATTCTATAATGGTGCTTTTTGAATTGGACCTCAGAGAAATATCCCAATTGTCTGTGGTGAGAGGGCAAAATGAAAGCCAGGGTTGTTCACCAAATTCAACCAATCAGAACAACACACAAATCCAATGAGACACAGATCTAACACCTTGTTCAAACAAGAAAGAGAAACTACAACATCTAAGCCATTTAAGGAAAACATAACTTTTAAAATTGTCATGTCAGCCTATGTTTGAGTGTGTGTGCGCGTGTGTGCGTATGCATGCGTGTACATAATGTGCATGCTCCTCTTTTGGTTTGGAGGGCCTAACCACTCACATGTTAGTACTAACCGGTCCACAACTAACACAGAGAGCGATGACATAGACCATTTGCTCCAGCCCAGCGAGACAATATTCAATTTGTCCGTTCCCCTGAAAGCACATTATCCGAGGAGAACATAATTGATAATGTAAATATACAGTTGGAAGGACACTAGAATTTGGTTATGCTCTGTTTACATAATGTACAAATATGTTTTGCCTCTTATTTCCTGGACGTTGTGCAGAGGCCTGAGAGAGGCATGTGGGGGTTGCCGAGCAGCTGCTTTCCTCTGCCTACACAGCGCAGGACACGCTCAAGTTTGCACAAACAGAGGCTGCCTGTCCCTCAGAGGGGGGCTCTGCCCATACAGGGAGGATGGGGAACTCGGAGGAGAGATGTGACAGTACACAGTGCTCTGAACCACATGATTTTTGCATCATAAGTGCAGAGTGCATACTCGTTTTCTGTTAAAGCAAGGTGAGCAACCTTTGTTTTGTTTTTTAGAGTCAAGGCATTTGTAGGTTTGCAAAAAATTTTTTTTGAATGAGCTTCTGCTTTTGACAGTCACATTTGTGTTTTCAGGTTTTGATTAATTGATCAATTGTGTCCTCCAAATAGTCTCTCACCCAGCCCCAATTGACTCCGTAACCTTGTGACTGTTTAGATTTTCCTCCCTAGATAGCTTTATATCAGATGGAATTCAAACTGACAGAGCCCCAATAGGATATTGATGTCTAAAACAACAACAATAAAAGTTCTTATTGTTGCTTACTCAGTTTTAGGCTCCCCTCAGCGTTGTGTTAGTGTTGCAGTATTTTCTCACCGAGCTTAGATATAGGCAATTCCACAGTAACATAATTACACTGAGACTCAGATTTTTCAAACAGAAACCATTGATTTAGCAGTTTAACAAACTGTACAACTCTATGCACAATACCTACTTTGAACAATTTACACAGAATATTTCACAAAAACACATTTACTGTAAGAACTGTGCAGATGCAAAGTTTGGTAACAGAATTATGGTAAAATATCCCTCAGTTCTATATGGGACCACGTTTTCCGAAAACTAAATATTTAAACTAAATATCTGCTCCTAATTAAGATTCAAAGATGTTTGCAGAAAGAATGGGTTGTCAGCTATGACATGACACTTTGAGTAAAATCTGTCTTCTCCAGCAGGTGGCGTTTTTCTTTGTCGATTTTTTTCCCCTGTCCCTCCGATGAAAAGAAATTGACAACCAATCAAAAACATGTTCTATTGAAGCATTCTTTGTTCTAGGTGCGCAAAGAAGAGTGCACAATAAGCCAGTAAGTTTGCTGAAAAACTGTGGTATATTGGTGGCCACATTAATTATAGCATGACTTGAGAGAATGATGATCCACAACAAACAGCGCATGAGAAGATCATCTTTTCTGGGGGTAAACCTATCTGTTAATGCTAATACATCCTGACAAAATACACACTGGCCTGCTAATGTGCCTTTCTGGACCTTGTAAACCACGTGTCAAACTCATTCCACAGAGGGCCGAGTGTCTGTGCATTGTACTTGATTGATGAATTAAGCTCACTAATTAGTAAGGAACTCTCCTCACCTGGTTGTCTAGGTCTTAATTGAAAGGATAAACCAGGGGCCTCCCACATCGCAGTGTTAGAAGCGTCACTACAGACCCGGGTTTGATCCCGGGCTGTATCACAACCAGCCGTGATCGAGAGTCCCATAGGACGGCGCACAATTGGCCCAGTGTCATCTGGATTAGGGGAGGGTTTGGCCCAGGGGGCTTTACTTGGCTCATTGCGCTCTAGCGACTCCTTGTGGCGGGCTGGGCGCCTGCAGGCTGACCTCGGTCGTCAGGTGAACGGTCTTTCGTCCGACACATTGGTGCGGCTGGCTTCCGGGTTAAGCGGGTGGGTGTTAAGAAGCGTGGTTTGGTGGGTCATGTTTCGGAGGACGCATGACTTGACCTTCGCCTCCCGAGTCCATTGGGGAGTTGCAGCGATGAGACAAGATCGAAATTGAGGAGAAAAATGGGGTAAAATACACAAAGAAAAAATAAAAATAAAGGATAAAATGTAGACCAATCGATTGGTCGAAAGTACAGACGACTCTTGGTAAAGCAATATTTTTGGGGGGCGGAGACAGCCCTAGTAAAAACACAAACTAATTGGTAGGTCTACCTTTACTTGTTACTTCTGTGAACTTTCATTATCCTCCCTCCTCATGAGGGAGAGAAATTTGAAAATATCATAAAGATACAGTATGTGGGTTTTTGGTAATGAAATTACAAGGCTATGTTTCTTAAACTTACAGAACGCAAATCATTTCTCCAAAACTAAATATAAGTGTTTTATTTTTTATAATTGTATTTTATAATTTTTAAAATATATTTTCCTTTATTATTTTCCCCTAACCCCTACCACCCCTCTCCTAATTGGAGTAAACTAATGGACAACAACACTTATATCACTGAGGGTGGAAACCAGAGGACAGGCTGGCCGATGACCCAATTAGTGTGCAGAACGCCTTCCAGAACCGGGACGAGACCTGAGGACCCCGGTCGGAGACCATGTCCACTGGGAGTTCATGGATCCGGAAGACGTGCTGCACCATGAGCTGGGCCGTCTATTTGGCGGAGGGTAGCTTGGGGAGAGGAATGAGGTGGGCGGCTTTGGAAAACCGGTCCACAACTGTCAGTATGGCGGTGTTGCCATCAGACAGGGGAAGACCTGTGACAAATTTCCAGGGATATGTGAGACCAGGGATGGTGAGGAACAGGCAGAGGTTGGAGGAGACCAGCCAGAGCTTGCCAAGGAGTCTTGTACTGCGCACAGATCGTGCAGGCGGCGATGAACGTGGAGATGTCAGGAACCATGGTAGGCCACCAAATGCGTTGTCGCACAAAGGCCAGGGTCCAACGGGAGCCCGGGTGGCAGGCAAGCCTGGAGGAGTGAGCCCACTCCAGGACCGAGAAGCAGACAGCGTCAGGAACAAACATCCGGTTATCTGGGCCCCCTCCAGATATTCCAAGTTCTTGTGGTCTGTCCACACAATGAACGGATGTTCCGCCCCCTCCAGCCAGTGCCTCCATTCCTCCAACGCCATCTTCACCGCGAGATGCTCACGATTCACCACATCGTAATTCCTCTTCGTGGTGTTGAGGCGATGGGAGAAGAAAGCGCAGGGATGTAACTTGAGGTCCAGGGCCGAACGCTGGGACAGGACCGCCCCCACTCCAACATCGGAAGCATCGGCCTCTACCACGAACTGGCGGGACGGGTCAGGATGAACCAAGATGGGAGCAGTGGTGAAATGATGTTTGAGGTCCCGGAACGCCCGGTCAGCAGCTGGGGACCATGTGAACGGAACCTTGGGAGAGGTGAGTGCAGACAGGGGGAAGCCAGGGTGCTGTAACCCCGGATAAAGCGGCGATAAAAGTTGGCGAATCCCAGGAAACGTTGCAGCTGCACTCTGGATGTAGGCTGGGGCCAATCCACCACCGCTCTCACCTTCCCGGGATCCATCTGTACACTCCCTGCAGTGATGATGTAGCCCAGGAAGTGGATGGTGGAGCGATGGAATTCGCATTTCTACGTTGGAGGACCTGTCGGACGTGGAGCATGTGTTCTTGGGCGGAGCGGGAGAAGACGAGGATGTCGTCGAGGTAGACGAAGATGAACTGGTTCAACATGTCACGAAGAACATCATTAACCAGGGCCTGGAACACAGCTGGAGCATTGGTAAGGCCAAATGGCATGACCAGATACTCGTAGTGACTGCTGGCCGTGTTGAAGGCAGTCTTCCACTCGTCCCCCTCCTGTATCCGCACCAGGTGGTAGGTGTTCCGTAGGTCCAGCTTGGAGAACACGTTGGCCCCCTGGAGCGGCTCGATGAGTGGTAGCGGGTAGCGGTTCTTCACCGTGATGTCGTTGAGGCCCCGGTAGTCGATGCGCAGGCGCAGGGTTTTGTCCTTCTTCTCCACAAAGAAGAACCCTGCGCCGGTGGGGGATGCAGAAGGATGAATGAACCTGGCAGCTAGGGAGTCCTCAATGTAGGTCTCCATAGCCTTGGTCTCTGGACTCGACAGTGAGTACAGTCATCCCCGGGGCGGAGTGGTGCCTGGGAGAAGGTCGATCCTTTAGTCGTAGGGTCGGTGCGGCAGAAACTAAGTGGCCCTACTGAACACCTCCCGGAGGTCCTGGTACTCCGCAGAAATGGCAGAGACGTCCGAGGCAATTTCCGAGCCCCCAGGAAGAAGTCCCGGGGCAGGATGCACTGACTTCAGGCAATGAGATGGCAGAACGGGCTCCAGCCCATGATGACACCAGTATACCAGTCATTATAGGGGTTGGGTCGCTGGAGCCAAGAGAAACCCAATACCACGGGAACCTGAGGAGACTTTATTAGCAGGAATTGGATCGTCTCGCTGTGGTTCCCTGATACTCGTAGGTTGATGGGGGTGGTATTGTGGGTGACACAGCCTATAGAGCGCCTGTCCAGCGCTCTAACGTCCATGGGAATGGAGAGGGGCTGAGTGGGGATGCCCAGCTCGGACGCTAGGGTAGCGTCCATATAGCTCTCATCGGCCCCAGAGTCGATGAGTACCCGGAGAGATTTTGACTTGTTCCCCCACAGCAAGATGGCATGAAAGTGGGTGCGAGTAAACGGAGACAAAAAGTTATCCGTATGGCCCACCAGAGTACTTGCTCCTATCGGTGAGCCTGGTCTTTTAGTGGACAGGTGGACACAAAATGACCAGTAGTCCCGCAATACAGGCAACTCTTCGTGTGAAGCCTGTATTGCCGTTCAGCTGGAGACAGCCTAGCTCTGCCTAGTTGCATCGGCTCGGGAAGAGGTGAATCGGCAGACTTCGGAGACTCTCGGGGGAACTAGGGTTCTCTCGGCAACGGAGCCGTCGTGGGATTTCCGGGATGCCTCGGAGGTGAGGTGGAATCCTTCCTCTATTTCCTTCGTTCCCGTAGTCGCTCATCGATCCGAATGGTCAAGGCGATGAGCGAGTCGATATCCGTCAGTAGTTCCTGGGTTGCAAGCTTGTCCTTTACTTCCTCCGATACTCTGTGCAGGAACGTTTCAAACAGCGCTTCCGGGTTCAAGGCACACTCAGCTGCAAACGTGCGGAAATCTGCCACACTGCAGGATTCTTGCCGAAGCTGGAGTAACTTCCGGGTAGCCTCACTCCCGGACAATGGAGCATCAAAAACCTTCTTTACCTCCTTTATGAACTCCTCCAGACTGAAGCATACGGCCGACTGCTGTTCCCACACTGCCGTAGCCCAGGCGAGAGCCCTCCCGGACATCAGTGTGGTGAGGTACGCAATCTTAGAGTGGTCCGAGGGGAAGGAGGAGGGCTGCAGCTCGATGATGAGTGAACACTGAGTGAGAAATGCCCGACAGGTTCTCGACTCTCCAGTGAAGCCTTCCGGGGGAGGTAAGCGGGGTTCTCAGGAAACCGGGGTGGCCAGGGAGGCAGCACTGCTAACAGACGCGTTACTGAGGGGCTGGGAGATTACCGTCATGGGAGGCTGCCTAACAGACAACCCGCGGAATTGCTCCAGCAATGTGTTATACGCTCGTTCATGGCGTTCGGTCAAGGTCTGGAACCCTTCCATGAGACCACATAGCAACTACTGGTGCCTTCCAATGGGAGGAGATGGCGTTGCGGAGCTGGTCCGAGTCTGCTGGATCAGTCATGACACTATCATGTTTCAGGAGAAGACCCAGATGCAGACAGTGTTGAAGTAACAAAAGTGTATTACAAAAACAGGGGGCAGGCAAACGACAGGTCAGGGGCAGGCAGAGGTCAGTAATTCAGATCAGAGTCCAAAAGGTACAGAACGGCAGGCAGTCTCGGGGTCAGGGCCGGCAGAATGGTCAGTACCGGGAAAACTAGAAAACAGGAACTTGAAAAAAACAGGAGCAAGGGGGAAAACGCTGGTAGGCTTGTCGAAACAAAACGAACTGGCAACAGACAAACAGAGAACACGGGTATAAATACACTGGGGATAATGGGGAAGATGGGCGACACCTGGAGGGGGGTGGAGACAATCATAAAGACAGGTGAAACAGATCAGGGTGTGACAACTTAGGCCTCTACTTCCAGCTTTTACATACTATGTAAATTTATGGACACAATGTATTTTACAATAGTTATCTTTTGTTTGTTTTTAATCCCTAAATATAATTGTTGATATTAGTTGGCAGTGCTATTTTCTTCAATATTATTGTGTTTTGATGTATTTCTAAAACATTTTAAAACGTTTTCATCTGTTTGACCAGAAATCAAATCCATTACGTATGCCTAATTTTTAAGATGGAAAATGGTAGAAACATTTATTAATTTTCCAAAAATATAGAGTCTTAGTTTTTATTTGGCACCCAATTTGATATGCTCCTATGAACTTCACGTTGGTGCTTGTGGGTCCTTTTTACATGGAAATGGTCATCTTAACTGACAAGGCTCAGATTGCTTTGTCTCTATGGACAATTAGCACTGATAAAATGTACCAAAACTGCTCCATGGGGGACCCCAAAAGATAACATCTCTTGAACATTTGATGTGAATTAATTTCACACCACTGTCTCTGTCCTGTCTGCCCTCTCAGAGCTGTGGGGGACATCCTCTTCTCAGTCAGTTCATTGTACTTCCTGCCATGATCAGTGATGGGTCAGACACACACATAGGATTGCTACCGTTCGCCAGCCGTGAGTATTTAGCACCTCTGAACAAGTCCCGCCGGAAGTTTGGACGTATTCACATATAGCCGATCTCGGCAAAGTACTTGAGTTTCAAGTTTTAATGTCACATGCACAAAAAGTACAGTGAAATGCCTTTCTTGCAAGCTCTAACCCCAACAATGCAGTAATCAATAACAATGTAATACTGAAAATAACAAGGTAGAACAAAAACACACAAGATATACAAATAATAAGAAAAAAAATAACAAGAATATGATCAAGTAAGTAAGCATACTATATACAGGGTAAGTTCCAGTACCATATTTACAATGTGCAGGGATACTGGATCGATAGAGCACATTGTAACTATGGTACTGGAACTTATCCTATATATAGTATGCTTACTTACTTTATCGTGTTCTTATTATTTCTTTATTTTTATATCTTGTGTGTTTTTGTTATTTTTAGTATTTAGTTTTACAATTTACAACTGTTACTTGTTTTATCAGGTTTAGGCTGATTAAGGAGGAAAAGAAGAGACGAAGACAAAATAATAGTATAAAGCACAGAAAATGTGTTAAGTCATGGATACTGCAGCGATAGGCTCAATGTGCATATCCACATTTTTGCTGTGAGCTGGAATCACATGAAATATCTGATTTCAAGAATGTTGCCCGACTCTTTCCTGAGCAGTTTCACATGTTGAAAGAGTAGGTCACTCCACTCATCCAGAGGCAGAATAAAAACTACAGGGATTGCATTTCGGTGGGAGAACGTCTCATGATAACACTGCGCTTCTTGGCAACAGGTAAGCTAATAACGTTTTCGAAAAACACCACAAACTGGTTTTCATGAGCTATAATAATAGCTAGCTAGTAACGTAAGCTAGTTAACTAACATTTTCAGCCAGGGTAGATAAATAGCTAGCTTAAGCTAGCTAATGTTGTACCTATACCAAAGATGGCATATACTTGTTCAAAACACTTGGATAGATAGCTATCGTCAAACAATGTTGGTTGATTATAACATATGACAATGTTGAATCTTGATACTTGGTTTTGTATAGTTCTGTAGCTTTGAGGTTGGCCAGACAACATTTGTTTACAATTTCTGTTTTGATCTGCTATCACCTGATGGGTCCACCATTTGTACTGTGAGCAGTTTGATGAGTTAATTTATGTTTGACATGATCTCTGGAGTTGATGTGATAACTCTGGGCTTTCCACCCTCTAAAATGCATTGTGTTTTCTATTCTGTTTTTCAGTGCCCAGACACAGTAGAAGAGTGGTAGGAAGTAGCCTGTGGATTCCAACAGCAATTAGATTTTCCTCTTTGTTTAGGAGCATTGGATGGAAAACATGTAATCACGGTCCGGATCCACATTCTACAATTACAAACACAACTGCTCCATTGTGTTGACTGCACTGGTGGACAGCAATTACAGGTTCCTGTACATTGATGTTGGATGCAATGGACGGGTTTCGAATGGCGGGCTGTTTGGCGGATGTTCTTTACAGGATACCCTGATGAAGAGGACCGCCAACATCCCTGCTGCTGCGCCCCTTCCTGGCACTGACCATCTGGCTCCATACACCATCGTTGCAGATTAGGTATTTCCCCTGAGGCCGTACCTCATGAAGCCATATCCACACAGGCAACTTGAAGACCCCAAAAAGGTATTCAACTACAGGCTGTCGTGCTCGGAGGGTCATGGAAAATGCCTTTGGCAGCCTAGCTAATCATTTCAGAGTCTTCCTGACCATCATCAACCTTCATCTTGAGAGAGTGGAGGAAGTTGTGTCGCTTTACACAACTTCCTGCGGCGTGAGTGCATGGACCGATACGCACATGACATTGTTGACAGGGATGGGGCCAATCATGAAACTATCTCAGGAAGATGGAGACAAGACCCTCTCCTACCGGAGGCCTCTCTGCCATACACCACTAATAATGAAGTGAGAGCTAAGCAGCACAGAGACACACTCTGAAGTTACTTCATGTCAGACGTTGGTGCAGTGCATTTTCAGTGGGACAAGATAGCTACAGCCTAGCCCATTTGATTAGAAATTAAGCCTAGCAGTCACCACCATAGTCATTCATGTGGCATGTTTAAAAGCAAAGAGCATAAATGTTGTTTTGCTCAGTAAGTGAGTGTACACCTTTTTACTTATTCTGTGCTGGTGTTTATGTTGGTTGTAACCCCATGCGAGACAAAAACAACATTAAAATGCTACTTTGACTGCCTGTCTGCTTCTGGCTTGTTTAGATTTTTGTTGTTCCATCACATGCAATATGTCATAACTTTGTACACAACACTGAGTAAGACTGATCAACAAATTACTCTTTAGCGAGCCTGAATACAATACTAGCCACCCAAGCCTTGATTACCATGTGTATATGATCTACACATCTCCTGGCCCATTAAACTGGAGTGGTTTGTTTTTAATCTACAAATCAAGAACACCCAGAGACTACTTTTGTTTAGCATGTGTATTATGAAGATAGAATTAGGCATGTTCCCCCTTCATCGGATAGAACTGACTAGCCAGGCAGATCTTAAGAATAGTTACAGATGTAACCTATGCAAAAGTCTGAGCTTCTTTTATTTTGTGATAATTAATTGCATCAGAGACGATGAGTGGTATTTAGTCACTTTTAATTGTGCAAAACTGTATCAGTGACGTTGTAAAAAAAAAAGAAGTAAAGAATCATGTAAAATAATGAATGACATTAGGCCCATAAATACAAGTGGTGCAACATATCAAGTCACTGCTTGTTTTGTGCAAAACTGAATCGGGTACATAGTAAAAAAAAAAAGAAAAAGAATAACCCCAAATCCACAACCCTGTAATGAAAATGTAAAGGAAAAAATGTAACGTATATAAACACGCATTATGATGGAAAACTTTTCTGTGCAAAATTGTTGATGATCTCATTGCATGGAGATCAGGGCAGCTGCTGGTACATTATCTGCTGCTGCTGGTGCAACTCTTTCAGGTGCATCTTCTGGCAGTATGCCCCAAGCTCATCCACCTGCTGTCAGTAAAAGGCCTTGCGTTCTTCATTCCAGGGTCGGCCAAAGGGGCCCAAGGACTTCACCCACATGGAAAAGGCATCCTCATCAGTGTGACAGAATTTATCCAGGGCCTTCTGGTGCTGAGAGTCCTGGCTGCTACCTTCCCAAACTCATCTTTCTCCTCGTCGTTGCACCTGCGCCTTTTCTTGCTGTTGTGCTTTGGGGTCCTTGTACATGAAGCCACCCCAATCCCAGAGTTGTTGTGGTTGTGCTGACTGGTGCTGGTCCTCATCCGTGGTCGAGGGGATCCCACTAGGTAGGCTGTAGCTGTCCTCCTCAGGACTATGCCAAGGAACAAAAAAATTACTTTGCATGTACACTGAACAAAAATATAAAACGCAACATGTAAAGTGTTGCTCCTATGTTTCCATATGCACAAAAAGCTTATTTCTCTAAAATGTTTTGCACAAATTTGTTTACATCCCTGATAGTGAGCATTTCTCCTTTGCCAAGATAATCCATCCACCTGACAGATGTGGCATATCAAGAACCTGATTAAACAGGATTATCATTACACAGGTGCACCTTGTACTGGGGACAATAAAAGGCCACTTTAAAATGTGCTGTTTTGTAATACAACACAATGCCACAGATGTCTCAAGTTTTTGATGGGGACCATGCAATTGCCATGCTAACTGCAGGAATGTCCACCAGAGATGTTGCCAGAGAATGTAATGTTCATTTCTCTACCATAAGCTGCCTCCAACTTCATTTTAGAGAATTTGCATCCAACCGGCCTCACAACCGCAGACCACATGTAACCACGCCAGCCCAAAGATATTAAGATCTCCTACTTATAGCTCAACAATTTCTGCGCCATTTAGAGAGAAAAAAGCATGCGTTATAGTTACTTGTCTATCTTGTAGAGAAAAGTGTCCACTGTGTCCTGAAGCCAGAGCTGCCCTAGCTATTTAAATATGCACCGGAAGGTTCCCTCTTCTCTTGCTCTCGTTGATCTTTTTCCTCGTGTTCTCTGATGAGAAGGGGGTTGATTACACCGGAAAAAGTACCAGATTTGTTCCTTTTTGTTGTCACTCCTGTCGGCTCCCCCACGTGGTGGTTTGTTCTGATTGGCTCAAAGTCAAGTTGTCGGCCGCTGAGGAGCATTGTGATTCTACAAGTAGAAACGTCAGGGTCGTCTCTACCAAGTCGGTACACCTTTTGTTCTAGCAAGAGAAGGAAAGGCCTCCTACTGTGATAAGTACCTATCGGCAGTCAGATTCTCGGTGTGTTTCACACTTTAGGAGCAGGACAGTTTCTCTTTAAACTTCTGGCAAAACTCTTATGGTGCTCAGTATCTATTAATGGTCTTTAATGTACTGTATTTATGCTCTCAAAATGTTCTTTGAATGTAATTTTGTTATGAATGTGTGTCCATTTTGACTGTGTGGATCCCACGCCATGACATTTCCAACATAACCACTTCACACAGCCCCCCCGGCTTGGCCGGTTAGCAATTTGCCTTTTAAGCACAATGCATTGTGGGATCCTACTGCTTAAACCTGGGGCATTAGAATGGAGGATACATTCCTGATGGCAAAATAATTGCCCTCTCGTCAGAGGTGACTCGTGAACATCCCAATTACCACTCTTACCAAACCTCTGCCATCACTCTTGAGAGTGGAAGGAAGACTACCTTGTTAAAGAACGGGTGGAGGAAGAAGAGCGAGTGATTTGACCTTGGCCATCTGTCTGTAGGAGAGTGCCAATAGGAGAAATGCGAGATGCATTTAAAGTAGCAGGCCCCGTCTGAATGCAGACTCACTGCCATGCTCCACCACGCACTGCACGGTCAGCCCTGCAGCAGACAGGATGATAGAAGGTCTGACAAGAGCAATCAATATTTTAACAGATATGAAATCCAAAAAATGACATTTGAGGTGTATTTGAAATGATGTGGATCTTGGCTGAGGAACAAGCGTGACATCAATCATTACACACTCGTCCTCTCTTAGCCTACAGCTCTGAAGGGGAGGAGGGCCAGTAGAGAGGGGTTGGACTGGGTATCTCAGTATTCAAAGTCAAAATAATGTACTGCTGTATTCCTCCCCAGGAGTGGAAATCAATGGGAAAACTTTGCAGAGCTCCTGGACTGTCCATTCTGTGTTGGCAGGCAGGGTGTGCGTGCGTGCTGTTGGACAATGACTGGTGTTTTACTGCCATGTGTGTGTGGAGTTTATATTGTCTGATATGTTTGTTTGTTTCACTAGAACAGCAGGTAACACATACCCCCATCTGTGTCCTAACGAGTCCCTCTGGACTCTCCAACACAACACTGACTGAATAGCTAATGTTTTTCACTATGTATGTGTGAGTGTGTGTGTGTGTGTGTGTGTGTGTGTGTGTGTGTGTGTGTGTGTGTGTGTGTGTGTGTGTGTGTGTGTGTGTGTGTGTGTGTCTGTGTATGTGTCTGTGCACTGCATTCGTCCTTGCTTTTGTGTCAGTGTGTCTGTGATAGTGGGTTATCTGGACCCCTCCTGGAGGCTCAGTGTGTTATGACTAGCGGTGTAACGGTACACGTATTGGTACCGAACCATTCGTATGGGGACCTCGGTTCGGTCCTAACTGTGAACCCAAATGAATACATAAACAAATACACATCAATATATATATATGCAGTACCAGTCAAAAGTTTGGACACACCTACTCATTCAAGGGTTTTTCTTTATTTTTACTATTTTCTACATTGTAGAATAATAGTGAAGACATCAAAACTATGAAATAACCCATGGAATCATGTAGTAACCAAAAAAGCCTAAAACAAATCAAAATATATTTTATATTTGAGATTCTTCAAAGTAGCCACCCTTTGCCTTGATGACAGCTTTGCACACTCTTGGCATTCTCTCAACCAGCATCACCTGAAAGGCTTTTCCAACAGTCTTGAAGGAGTTCCCACATATGCTGAGCACTTGTTGTGTGAGAATGTGATTTGAAGGAGTCAGGCGCAGGAGGGTTAATCACAGAATGCAGAGTTTATTCCGTAGTACACAGTTACGCTGGATAGTGTCAACAGTCCAGTGCGCAAAACAGGCGCACTGGAACAAATACAGGCACAAAGGGAAAATATACCCCGGCAATACAAAGTACAGGTAGCTCCACCAAGGACTCATCTTTTTATTTATTTTTTTCATCTCACATGAAACAATCACCCACAAGGACAAGGGGGCAGAGGGAACACTTATACATGTACTAATGAGGGGAATATGAACCAGGTGTGTGTAATTGACAAGACAAGACAAATGGAATGATGAGATATGGAGCGGCAGTGGCTAGAAGGCCGGTAATGACGAACGCCGAAGCCTGCCCGAACAAGGAGGGGAGGCAGCGGAGGAGGAAGTCGTGACATGTTGGCTGCTTTTCCTTCACTCTGTGGTCCAACTCATCCTAAACCATCTCAATTGGGTTGAGGTCGGGTGATTGTGGAGGCCAGGTCATCTGATGCAGCACTCCATCACTCTCCTTCTTGGTCAAATAGCCCTTACACAGCCTGAAGGTGTGTTGGGTCATTGTCCTGTTGAAAAACAAATGATAGTCCCACTAAGCACAAACCAGATGGGATGGTGTATCGCTGCAGAATGCTGTGGTAGCCATGCTGGTTAAGTGTGCCTTGAATTCTAAATAAATCACAGACAGTGTCACCAGCAAAGCACCCCCACACCATCACACCTCCTCCTCCATGCTTCACGGTGGGAACTACATGTGCGGAGATCATCTGTTCACCTACACTGCGTCTCACAAAGACACAGCGGTTGGAACCAAAAATCTCCAATTTGGACTCCAGACCAAAGGACAGATTTCCACCGGTCTAATATCCATTGCTCATGTTACTTAGCCCAAGCAAGTCTCTTCTTCTTATTGGTGTCCTTTAGTAGTGGTTTCTTTGTGTCACAGCGACGTGTATGCGGTAGGCGAAGTCAAGAGCAGGACACCGAGCTACTGGCAGATACTTTACTGGATACAGTGCAAATACAAAGTACAAAGGCAACCGCATACAGAGAGGAAATATTACGACCCGCACACAAGGGCAACTGCCACAAAGACCAAAACAATTACACACAATACACAATGAGAAACAGAGGGTTATAAAGGGAACACAATAAAACATAATGGGAAACAGGTGTAAACAATAAAGACCAAACAAGACAAACACCGAAACATAGATCGGCAGCAAGCAGCTAGTACTCCGGGGACGACGAACGCCGAAGCCTGCCCGAGCAAGGAGGAGGAGCAGCCTCGGCTGAATCCATGACAGTACCCCCCCCTTGACGCGCGGCTCCAGCCGTGCGCCGACCCCGGCCTCGGGGACGGCCAAGAGGACGCGGAGCAGGGCGAGTCGGATGACTCCGGTGGAAATCCCTTAACATGGAGGGATCTAGGATGTCCCTCCTAGGGACCCAGCACCGTTCCTCCGGACCGTACCCCTCCCACTCCACGAGATACTGCAGGCCCCCCATCCGACACCTCGAATCCAAGATGGAACGGACTGAGTACGCCGGAGCCCCCTCGATGTCCCACGGGGGCGGAGGAGCCTCTCGTACCTCACTCTCCTGGAGTGGACCAGCTACTACCGGCCTGAGGAGAGACACATGGAACGAGGGGTTAATGCGGTAATTAATGGGCAGTTGTAACCTATAACATACCTCGTTCAATCTCCTCAGGACTTTAAATGGCCCCACAAACCGCTGACCCAGCTTCCGGCAGGGCAGGCGAAGGGGCAGGTTTCGGGTCGAGAGCCAGACCCGATCTCCCGGTGCATACACCGGAGCCTCACTGCGGTGGCGATCGGCGCTCACCTTTTGCCGCCTGATCGCTCGCTGTAGATGGACATGCGCAGCGTTCCAGGTTTCCTCCGAGCGCCGAAACCACTCGTCCACCGCAGGGGCTTCGATCTGGCTCTAATGCCAAGGTGCCAGGACCGGCTGATAACCTAGCACACACTGAAAAGGCGTAAGGTTAGTTGAGGAGTGGCGAAGTGAGTTTTGGGCTATCTCTGCCCAGGGGATATATTCCGACCACTCCCCCTGCCGGTCCTGGCAATAGGACCTCAGAAACCTACCCACATCCTGGTTCACTCTCTCCACCTGCCCATTACTCTCGGGGTGAAAACCTGAGGTAAGGCTAATCGAGACCCCCAGACGTTCCATAAACGCCCTCCAGACTCTAGAGGTGAACTGGGGACCCCGATCAGACACTATATCCTCAGGTACCCCGTAGTGCCGGAAGACGTGTGTAAACAGGGCGTCAGCAGTTTGTAGGGCTGTAGGGAGACCTGGCATAGGAATGAAACGGCAGGCCTTTGAAAACCGATCCACAATGACCAAGATCGTCGTATTCCCCTGGGAAGGGGGAAGGTCCGTGACAAAATCCACCGAGAGGTGAGACCACGGTCGTTGTGGAACGGGTAGGGGTTGTAATTTCCCACTGGGTAGGTGTCTAGGCGCCTTACACTGAGCGCACACCGAGCAGAAGGAAACATAAACCCTCACGTCCTTAGCCAAAGTGGGCCACCAGTACTTTCCACTAAGGCAGTGCACTGTCCGACCAATACCAGGATGGCCAGAGGAAGGTGACATGTGAGCCCAATATATTAATCGATCACAAACCTCGAGCGGCACGTACTTCCGACCCTCTGGACACTGTGGGGGAGTAGGATTGGTACGTAATGCCCGCTCGATGTCCGCATCAACCTCCCATACCACCGGTGCCACCAGACAAGACTCCGGAAGTATGGGAGTAGGCTCAATGGACCTCTCCTCTGTGTCATATAGTCGGGATAGGGCGTCTGCCTTAGCGTTCTGTGACCCTGGTCTATAGGTGAGCGTAAATACAAATCGGGTGATAAACATAGCCCACCTAGCCTGGCGAGGGTTCAGCCTCCTCGCCGCCAGGATGTACTCCAGGTTACGATGGTCAGTCAAAATGAGAAAAGGGTGTTTAGCCCCCTCAAGCCAATGCCTCCACACCTTCAGGGCTTGCACCACAGCTAACAGCTCCCTGTCCCCAACATCATAATTGCGCTCCGCCGGACTGAGCTTCTTAGAAAAGAAAGCACAGGGGCGGAGTTTAGGTGGCGTACCCGAGGGCTGAGACAGTACAGCACCGATCCCAGCCTCGGATGCATCCACCTCAACTTTGAACGCCAAAGAGGGATCCGGATGTGCCAGCACCGGAGCTGAGGTAAACAGGTCCTTCAGATGCCTAAAAGCCCTGTCCGCCTCAGCCGACCACTGCAGACGCACCGGACCCCCTTAGGAGGGAGGTAATGGGAGCTGCTACCTGCCCAAAGCCCCGGATAAACCTCCGGTAGTAATTGGCAAAACCCAAGAACTGCTGCACCTCCTTCACCGTGGAGGGAGTCTGCCAATTGCGCACGGCTGAAACATGGTCAATCTCCATCTCCACCCCTGACGCGGACAACCGGTGTCCCAGGAAGGAGATGGACTCCTGGAAGAACAGACATTTCTCCGCCTTTGCATACAGGTCATGCTCCAACAGTCTACCAAGCACCCGACGAACCAGGGACACATGCTCTGCACGGGTAGCGAAGTATATTAGAATGTCATCAATATACACCACTACACCCTGTCCATACAAGTCCCGGAAAATCTCATCCACAAACGATTGGAAGACTGAAGGAGCATTCATTAAACCGTATGGCATGACGAGGTACTCATAGTGACCCGAGGTGGTACTGAATGCTGTCTTCCACTCATCTACCTCCCTAATGCACACCAGGTTGTACGCGCTCCTGAGATCCAATTTTGTGAAGAATCGCGCCCCGTGTAATGACTCCGTCATACTAGCAATCAGAGGGAGAGGATAGCTGTATTTGATGGTGATCTGATTGAGACCACGGTTGTCAATACACGGGCGTAAACCCCCATCTTTCTTCTTCACAAAAAAGAAACTAGAGGACGCAGGGGAAGTGGACGGCCGTATGTATCCCTGTCTCAGCGATTCGGCGACATATGTTTCCATAGCCGCCGTCTCCTCCTGAGACAGAGGATACACATGACTACGGGGAAGCGCAGCGCCTACTTGGAGGTTTATCGCACAATCCCCCTGTCGATGGGGTGGTAATAGAGTCGCCTTCTTTTTACAGAAGGCGATTGCCAAATCGGCATATTCAGGTGGAATGTGCATGGTGGGAACTTGGTTCGGACTTTCCACCATCGTGGCCCCTACGGAAACCCCCACACACCTCCCGACACACTGATCAGACCATCCCTTGAGAGCCCTCTGTTGCCATGAAATGTTGGGGTCATGAGACGTCAACCAGGGAAGCCCCAACACCACGGGAAACGCAGGAGAGTCAATCAAATACAACCGAATGATCTCCTCATGGCCCTCCTGCGTTTTCATCCTGAGTGGCGCCGTGACCTCCCTAATCAACCCAGACCCCAAAGGGCGGCTATCTAGGGCATGGATAGGGAAGGGCACATCCACTGGAACTATAGGAATCCCTAACTTATGGGTGAACTGACGATCGATAAAATTCCCAGCTGCGCCTGAATCGACTAGCGCCTTATGCTGGGAATGAGGAGAAACCTCGGGAAACACAACTTTAATACACATATGCGCAACAGGGAGATCTGGGTGAGTTGGGCGCCTATTCACCTGGAATAACTCATCAGTGCGCGGCCTACTGCCTCGATTCCGAGGAGACCCTCCCCAGCACCGATCAGCAGTGTGTCCTCTGCGGCCACAGTTGGTGCAGGGGACGGCCTCTCTCCTGGTCTCTCTCCTAGTACCAGCACCTCCGAGCTCCATAGGGGTTGGCTCGGAAGTGCTGGGGGATGGAATGGACGGCCCCGAGTCCGGACGTCCGCGGGTAGCCAACAGGGTGTCCAGGCGAATCGACATGTCCACCAGTTGATCTAAGTTTAGGTTGGTGTCCCTGCAGGCCAATTTCCGACGCACATCCTCCCTCAGGCTACATCTGTAGTGGTCGATGAGGGCCCTCTCATTCCAGCCCGCGTTGGCAGCCAGTGTCCGGAAGTCCAGTGCGAACTCCTGCGTGCTCCTCCTCCCCTGTCGGAGGTGGAATAGACGTTCACCCGCCGCTTTACCCTCTGGTGGATGATCGAATACTGCCCTGAAGCGGCGGGTGAACTCCGCATAGTTGACAGTAGCGGCGTCTATTCCCCCCCACTCGGCGTTGGCCCACTCCAGCGCCTTGCCGGACAGACAGGAGATGAGGGCGTACACGCTCTCGTATCTCGAGGGCACCGGGTGGATGGTTGCCAGGTAGAGTTCCACCTGGAGCAGGAAACCCTGACACCCGGCAGCTGTGCCATCATAAGCCCTCGGGAGCGAGAGCCGAATCCCACTGGACCCCGGAGATGAAGCGATGGGCATAGCTGATGGTGGTGGTATCGTCAGAGGAGGGGTAGGCCAACTTCTTCTTTCCCATCGCTCCACGGTTTTCACCACCTGTTCCATGGCGGTGCCGATAGCCTGGATCATGGCCGCTTGTTGTTCTTCGCGCTCTTCTATTGATCCAGCTGGCACCGCCGCTCCTGCTGACTCCATGTCTAATGGTGCGTAATTCTGTCACAGCGACTTGTAGGCGAAGTCAAGAGCAGGACACCGAGCTACTGGCAGATACTTTACTGGATACAGTGCAAATACAAAGTACAAAGGCAACCGCATACAGAGAGGAAATATTACGACCCGCACACAAGGGCAACTGCCACAAAGACCAAAACAATCCGTGACACTTTGCAGCAATTCGACCATGAAGGCCTGATTCACGCAGTCTCCTCTGAACAGTTGATGTTGAGATGTGTCTGTTACTTGAACTCTGTGAAGCATTTATTTGGGCTGCAATTTCTGAGGCTGGGAACTCTAATGAACTTACCCTCTGCAGCATAGGTAACTCTGGGTCTTCCATTCCTGTGGTGGTCCTCATGAGAGCCAGTTTCATCATAACGCTTGATGGTTGTTGCGACTGCACTTGAAGAAACTTTAAAAGTCCTTCACATTTTCCAGATTGACTGACCTTCATATCTTAAATTAATGATGAACTGTCGTTTCTTTTTGCTTATTTGAGCTGTTCTTGCCATAATATAGACTTGGTCTTTTACCAAATAGAGCTATCTTCTGTATACCACCCCTACCTTGTCACAACACAACTGAATGGCTCAAACGCATTAAGAAGGAAAGAAATTCCACAAATTAACATTTAACTAGGCACACCTGTTAATTGAAATGCATTCCAGGTGACTACCTCATGAAGCTGGTTGAAAGAATGCCAAGAGTGTGCAAAGCTGTCATCAAGGCAAAGGGTGGCTACTTTGAAGAATCTCAAATATAAAATATATTTTGATTTGTTTAACGCTTTTTTGGTTACTACATGATTCCAGATGTGTTATTTCATAGTTTTGATGTCTTCATTATTATTCTACAATGTAGAAAATAGTAAAAATAACAAAAAACCCTGGAATGAGTAGGTGTGTCCAAACTTTTTACTGGTACTGTATATTTATATAAAAAAATAATATGCTATGCTTATACTGCGTTGTATGCCCCTTGAGTAAATCTGAGCTGAAAAAACATTGTAGGCTATTCTGTTAAAACTAGAGCCTATGCGCACGTTGTAATCCATATCTGTATCTTAATTGGCACATTTCAAACTATCCTTTCGTGAGGCGCATCGGGAACTAGTTCTGTACGATGGCAAGTGGTGGGGTCGAGAAACCAGAATTCGAGGATCCTCCATCATCATTTAGATCTCCAGTTTGGGAACAAACAAAAAAATGATTTTGAAAGTGAAAACCTGAAAAACTGGGAAAATCTGAAACCTGGAAAAACGAAACGGAGGAAAACTAAATTGGCAAAAATAAAACTGATTTTATAGGGCACTACATGGCTCATGATCTATTCCTGGGTTAATTTTTTAACCCCCCCCCCATAAATTTATTACAGTAACTGTTGGCATTTAATTTTCCCACTGTACCGAAACCGAACTGAACCGTGACCCCAAATCCTCAATACGTACTGAAAAATAAAGTGCTACTTTACCCTTGAAATATATATTTCAACTATAAAAGAAAGTGATATCCACATAGGGTCCAGGGGCAAATCTGTATATATTGCCTTATATCCCTGTGGAGCACATCATTGATTTGTTTGCGGTTCATTGTGCTAGTTGTAGATGATTGAATTGTGCTGAATTGGTGATGTATTTGGTGTGTTCTCCAAGGATGATATAAAGAAGACCGTAATGGATCCGAGATGGGATATTTACGGCAAGATCTAATCAGAGATAAATACAAATCTCTCACCAAGTTATTGACAGGATGCATAATTTATTGGACATTTGTGTTAAATCACCCCACAGGGCTGTATTTCTGTGGTATTTACTCAAATGTCCCTAAGGTCACCATCTCACAGTTCACCTTTCCATTCTTCTGTCCACAGGATCCTCAGTAACAACAAGATCTCACTGCTGAGAAACGCATCCTTCTTTGGCCTGACAATCCTAGAGAAACTGTAAGTAAGCCATCTGCTACAGGGAATTTTTCTGTTTGTCCTCCCCTGAGCCATAATAGCTGTCATCATGAAAATGATGCCTGCGCTGTGGAAGGTGCTAAGGGACAGCCATGGGGGCTAGGGTAACGCTCAAGGGGCGGTTGTTGTTAATGCTAGCCCAAATCAAGTCGTTGACTGCTTCCACCTTCAAGCCACCACACTTAACCTCAATTGCCTGAGTCAATGTCTTAAAATGAATAATAGAAAGCAGGAGATAATCCATTAGATAAATTGTAAGTCGGTACAATTTGGCTTTGTATTGTGACGGGACACTGATTGTGATGATAACTCTGCTGTCAGTTGAGATGTCACCGTGGTGTGCATACAAAGTAATTTCTAAGTCAAATTTCTCCTCGTAGACAAAAAACTATATAATATCAAATATATAACATACAGTGGGGCAAAAAAGTATTTAGTCAGCCACCAATTGTGCAAGTTCTCCCACTTAAAAAGATGAGAGAGGCCTGTAAATTTCATCATAGGTACACGTCAACTATGACAGACAAAATGAGAAAGAAAATCCAGAAAATCACATTGTAGGATTTTTTATGAATTTATTTGCAAATTATGGTGGAAAATAAGTATTTGGTCAATAACAAAAGTTTCTCAATACTTTGTTATATACCCTTTGTTGGCAATGACACAGGTCAAATGTTTTCTGTATGTCTTCACAAGGTTTTCATACACTGTTGCTGGTATTTTGGCCCATTCCTCCATGCAGATCTCCTCTAGAGCAGTGATGTTTTGGGGCTGTCGCTGGGCAACACGGACTTTCAACTCCCTCCAAAGATTTTCTATGGGGTTGAGATCTGGAGACTGGCTAGGCCACTCCAGGACCTTGAAATGCTTCTTACGAAGCCACTCCTTCGTTGCCCGGGCGGTGTGTTTGGGATCATTGTCATGCTGAAAGACCCAGCCACGTTTCATCTTCAATGCCCTTGCTGATGGAAGGAGGTTTTCACTCAAAATCTCACGATACATGGCCCCATTCATTCTTTCCTTTACACGAATCAGTCGTCCTGGTCCTTTGCAGAAAAACAGCCCCAAAGCATGATGTTTCCACCCCCATGCTTCACAGTAGGTATGGTGTTCTTTGGATGCAACTCAGCATTCTTTGTCCTCCAAACACGACAAGTTGAGTTTTTACCAAAAAGTTATATTTTGGTTTCATATGACATTCTCCCAATCCTCTTCTGGATCATCCAAATGCACTCTAGCAAACTTCAGACGGGCCTGGAAATGTACTGGCTTAAGCAGGGGGACACGTCTGCACTGCATGATTTGAGTCCCTGGCGGCGTAGTGTGTTACTGATGGTAGGCATTGTTACTTTGGTCCCAGCTCTCTGCAGGTCATTCACTAGGTCCCCCCGTGTGGTTCTGGGATTTTTGCTCACCGTTCTTGTGATCATTTTGACCCCACGGGGTGAGATCTTGCGTGGAGCCCCAGATCGAGGGAGATTATCAGTGGTCTTGTATGTCTTCCATTTCCTAATATTTGCTCCCACAGTTGATTTCTTCAAACCAAGCTGCTTACCTATTGCAGATTCAGTCTTCCCAGCCTGGTGCAGGTCTACAATGTTGTTTCTGGTGTCCTTTGACAGCTCTTTGGTCTTGGCCATAGTGGAGTTTGGAGTGTGACTGTTTGAGGTTGTGGACAGGTGTCTTTTATACTGATAACAAGTTCAAACAGGTGCGATTAATACAGGTAACGAGTGGAGGACAGAAGAGCCTCTTAAAGAAGAAGTTACAGGTCTATGAGAGCCAGAAATCTTGCTTGTTTGTAGGTGACCAAATACTTATTTTCCACCATAATTTGCAAATAAATTCATAAAAAATCCTACAATGTGATTTTCTGGAATTTGTTTTCTCAATTTGTCTGTCATAGTTGACGTGTACCTATGATGAAAATTACAGGCCTCTCTCATCTTTTTAAGTGGGAGAACTTGCACAATTGGTGGCTGACTAAATACTTTTTTCCCCCACTGTATGTCACCCACCACCTGCACTCAGTCCCATGTAGCAAAATTTGAAATGGTGTGTTTAACATTGGATTCATTGGATTTACATTGGATAAAAGTAGAGATGGTATATCATACCCTGTAGTTCAGGAAAAATGGGAACATAATTCTGCTTTGAAAGTTGATAAACTTGTAACTCCACTTTTGAGAAAATGGCCCTTGAATGTTTTGGGACACCTACTGGAGAGGTTTTCTTTCTTCTACACCCATTCAGCATCGTTCACACCCTCTAAAGCCTTAGCCCCACCCATCTCTTTAAGGATTCACATGTGAGGCCATGTGCTAAACAGAGTGAGTAGTGTCGTAAACAACCAAAGATTTCAAGACTAAAAGAGGTCAAAGTAGTAGCCTACAATAAGGAAAAACTCCAGGTAAAAATACACTTTGGCCTATATCCTAATCTGACTTTGATACAGGTGATGTTGTTCTTCACATTACTGTCTCTGGTAAACACAAACTACAGTGCCTTGCAAAAGTATTAATTCCCCTTGGCATTTTTCCTATTTTGTTGCATTACAACCTATAATTTAAATAGATTTTTATTTGATTTCATGTAATGAACTTACACAAAATACTCCAAATTGGTGAAGTGAAATGAAAAAAATAACTTGTTTCAAAAAATTCAAAACAATAAATAACGGAAAAGTGGTGCGTGCATATGTATTTACCCCCTTTGCTATGAAGCCCCTAAATAAGATCTGGTGCAACCAATTACCTTCAGAAGTCACATAATTAGTTAAATTATTAGGCTCGCATCTACGACAAGACCATGGTGCTTGCCTACGGAGCTGTGAGGGGAACGGCACCTTCTTACCTTCAGGCTCTGATCAGACCCTACACCCAAACGAGAGCACTATGTTCATCCACCTCTGGCCTGCTAGCTCCCCTACCTCTACGGAAGCACAGTTCCCGCTCAGCCCAGTCAAAGCTATTTGCTGCTCTGGCACCCCAATGGTGGAACAAGCTCCCCCACGACGCCAGGACAGCGGAGTCACTGACCACCTTCCGGAGACACTTGAAACCCTACCTCTTTAAGGAATACCTGGAATAGTATAAAAGTAATCCTTCTACCCCCACCCCCCCATAAAAAAAGTGGTTGTCCTACTGGCTATCATAAGTTGAATGCACCAATTTGTAAGTCGCTCTGGATAAGAGCGTCTGCTAAATAATGTAAATGTAAATAAAGTCCACCTGTGTGGATCTGTCACATGATCTCAGTATATATACACCTGCTCTGAAAGGCCCCAGAGTCTGCAACACCACTAAGCAAGGGGCACCACCAAGCAAGCGGCACCATGAAGACCAAGGAGCTCTCCAAACAGGTCAGGGACAAAGTTGTGGAGAAGTACAGATCAGGGTTGGGTTGTAAAAAAATATCCGAAACTTTGAACATCCCACGGAGCACCAGTAAATCCATTATTTATTTTTATAACCCAACCCTGATCTGTACTTCTCCATAACTTTGTCCCTGACCTGTTTGGAGAGCTCCTTGGTCTTCTTGGTGCCGCTTGCTTGGTGGTGCCCCTTGCTTAGCGGTGTTGCAGACTCTGGGGCCTTTCAGAACAGGTGTATATATACTGAGATGATGTGACACTTAGATTGCACACAGGTGGACTTTATTTAACTAATTATGTGACTTCTGAAGGTAATTGGTTGCACCAGATCTTATTTAGGGGCTTCATAGCAAAGGGGGTGAATACATATGCACGCACCACTTTTCCGTTATTTATTTTTTATAATTTTTTGAAACAAGTTATTTTTTTCATTTCACTTCACCAATTTGGACTATTTTTATTGTACAATCCAGGTATGCAAAGCTCTTTGAGATTTACCCAGAAAGACTCACAGCTGTAATTGCTGCCAAAGGTGATTCTATCATGTATTGGCTCAGGGGGTTGAATACTTATCTAATCAAGATATATTCGTGTTTTATTTTTCATAACTTATTTGTATTTATTTTTACAAATGTTAGATTTTTTCATCCACTTAGACGTTACAGAGTATTTTGGGTAGAATTTTTATATAAAAATGACAATGAAATCCATTTTAATCCCACTTTTTAACACAACAAAATGTGTAAAATGTCAAGGGGTGTAAATACTTTCTGAAGGCACTGTATATGATAGTATGTGATATAAATCAATCTGAGCTGACTGCCCAACAGCCATTTACTCAAGAGAGGACATTGTTTTGGCCACTTAGTTAGAGCCTTGACCAAAATGTCATTTGTGACATTATGAGTAGATAAGTGAAGAGAGGCAGAGAGATGGAGTAGAGCGAGATGACCTCACCTCTGGGACATCATCAGAATGCAGGGTGGCGACTGCCATTTCTCACTCTGTAAGTGGATGTCAGGAGAGTGACTTGTCCTCTAAAGTTTGCTCTTGTTGTTTTCTGTTGGAGACATACTGACATTTTCCCACACCTCTTTAGGGTAGTGTGTCTTTGGATAGTGTCTCCTTGGATAGTGATTGATGAATGTATGCCAGATCCTTGAAGGACAAATCACTCTGCCTGGTTGTGCGCATATATGTATGGATGACCAATATTGCAACAGATTCTGAACTAGGGATGGGCATGAGTAATCTAGTACTGAAATGGACGTCAAAGCTTTAACCAGAGATCACATTTTTCAAATACTTCAAAATTATTTGGTGGAATGTGCTTTGTGGTTGCCTGAACGGGCAAGTGATATTTTGTCCCAATCTTTTTTTACATGGTGTCTAGTGTTCCATTTGCACATGTGCATTTGCGGGACACAACAAAAAAGAAACCAAGCCAAGCACCACACAAATCTTCTCCCTAAATTCCCATTCCCCTCCATGTCTCATTCACTCAATTGCGTTCCGACCGCTCCCTACACACATGTTTGCTGAGTGCGCACACAAGCTCCTGTCTAACTGATGGGATACACAAGCTAAATTCCTTGCCAAATGACAATAGTCTTATCACAAATTCAAAATGGACTGGTTGATTGAAGTAGGAAAATATGTGTTTCAACAACGAGCTGCAGGTTTGGAATAATTGTGTCCTGTCTATTTTCCGCTTAGGCTACTTTGTACCTGTGATGGGTGATTTGAAGGAGTAAAAAGGTAAATCACAGAATACAGAGTTTATTCCTGAATACAGAGTTACGCAGAAATGGGTGAAACAGTCCAGTGCGCCTGGAACCAAACAGGCACACAGGGAAAATATACCCCAGCAATACAAAATACACGAAGCTCAACCGAGCTACACTCTCCTCACAATAAACAATCACCCACTAGGACAAGTGGGCAGAGGGAACACTTATACACGTACTAATGAGGGGATTTGAACCAGGTGTGTGTAATGGACAAGACAAAACAAATGGAATGATGATATGAGGAGCGGAAGTGGCTAGAAGGCCGGTGATGACGAACGTCGAAGCCTGCCCGAACCAGGAGAGGAGGCAGCTTCGGAGGAAGTCGTGACCCCCCCCCCCCCCCCCCCCCCCCCCACACACTTGACGCGCAGCTCCAGCAGCACGCCGACACCGGCCTCTGGGACGGCCAGGAGGATGCGAAACAGGGCAAGCTGGATGGCGATGGTGGAAATCCCGCAACAGGGAGGGATCGAGGATATCCCTCACCGGGACCCAGCACCGCTCCTCCAGACCGTACCCCTCCCACTCAATGAGGTACTGAAGGCCCCCACCCGACGCCTCGAATCCAGGATGGAACGGACGGAGTACGCCGGGGCCCGCTCAATGTCCAGAGGAGGCGGAGGGACGTCCCGCACCTCAGACTCCTGGAGCGGACCAGCCACCACCAGCCTGAGGAATGACACATGGAATGAGGGGTTAGTACGATAATCATGTGGGAGTAATAACCTATAGGTAACCTCGTTTATCCTCCTCAGGACTTTGAACGGCCCCACAAACCGCGGGCTCAGCTTCTGGCAGGGCAGGTGGAAGGGCAGATTCCGGGTCGAGAGCCAGACCCATTCACCCGGTACGAAGACCGGGGCCTCACTGCGGTGGCAGTCAGTGTTGGCCTTCTGACGACGCACGGCTCATTGGAGGTGGACGTGAGCAGCGTTCCACGTCTTCTCCGCGCCCCCCGAAACCAGTCATCCACCGCAGGAGCCTTGGTCTGGCTCTGGTGCCACGGTGCCAGAACCGGTTGGTAACCTAAAACACATTGGAATGGCGTTAGGTTAGTGGAGGAGTGACGGAGAGAGTTCTGGGCATATTCAGCCCATGGCGAGAGCACCGACCACTCCCCCGGCCGGTCCTGGCAGTAGGCATCCTGATTCACCCGTTCCACCTGCCCATTAGACTCGGGGTGGAAACCAGAGGTCAGGCTGACCGATACCCCCAGACGTTCCATGAACGCCTTCCAGACCTTGGATGTGAACTGGGGACCCCGGTCAGACACTATGTCCTCTGGTACCCCGTAGTGCCGGACGACGTGTGTAAACAGGGCCTCCACAGTCTGCAGGGCCGTGGGGAGACCGGGCAGAGGAAGGAGGCGGCATGCTTTGGAAAAGCGGTCCACTACGACCAGGATGGTGGTGTTACCTTGAGAGAGGGGAAATCAATACTCAGGTGAGACCATGGCCGTTGTGGAACTGGTAAAGGCTGTAACTTACCCGCTGGGAGGTGCCTAGGTGCCTTACTCTGGGCGCACACCAAGCAGGAGGAGACATACAACCTCACGTCCTTAGCCAAGGTAGGCCACCAGTACATTCCTGTCAGGAAGCGCACTGTACGACCGATACCTGGGTGACCAGAGGAGGGGGACGTGTGTGCCCAGTAGATCAGACGGTCACAGACAAGTGCAGGCACGTACTGCAGCCCAGCTGGACACTGAGGTGGAGATGGCTCTGTGCATAATGCCTGCTCTATATCCACGTCCATCGCCCATACTACCGGCACCACAATGCAGGAGGACGGGAGTATGGGGGTGTTGTCTCTGGGCCTCTCCTCTGTGTCGTACAGCTGTGACAGTACAACTGCCTTCATGTTCTTCGTACCCGGGATGTATGATAGTGTCAAATCAAACCGGGTGAAGAATAGGGCCCACCTGGCCTGGCGAGGGTTCAGCCTCCTCACTGCCCGGATGTACTCCAGGTTACGGAGGTCCGTCCAGACGAGGAAAGGGTGTTTCGTCCCTTCGAGCCAGTGCCTCCACACGGTCAGGGCTCGGACAACAGCCAACAGCTCCCGATCACCAACGTCTTAGTTCTGCTGCGCCGGGCTGAGCTTCTTGGAGAAGAAGGCACAGGGGCGGAGCTTGGGTGGCGTGCCCGAGCGTTGAGGTAGGACCGCGCCTATCCCTACCTCGGGCACATCCACATCCACTACGAACAGTAGTGATGGATCGGGGTGGGCCAGTACCGGGGCTGAGGTGAACAGACCCCTCAGGTTACTGAAGGCCCTGTCAGCCTCAGCAGACCAGCGGAGCCGGGACGGCCCACCCTTCAACAGAGATGTGATGGGAGCTGCGACCTTGCTAAAGCCCCGGATAAACCTCCGATAGTAGTTGGCAAAGCCAATAAAGCGCTGCACCACCTTTACCGTGGTTGGAGTCTGCCAATTACGCACGGCTGAAATGCGATCTCCCTCCATCTCCACACCTGAGGTGGTAATACGGTATCCGATGAAGGAGACGGATTGTTGGAGAAACAGACACTTTTCTGCCTTGGCATTAAGGTCATGTTCCAACAGTCGGGCCAGCACTTTGCGAACCAGGGACACATGCTCGGCACACGTAGCAGAATACTTGTTTTTATTTATTTTTATTTAACCTTTATTTAACCAGGTAAGCCAGTTGAGAACAAGTTCTCATTTACAACTGCGACCTGGCCAAGATAAAGCAAAGCAGTGTGATAAAAATAACAACACAGAGTTACATATGGGGTAAAAAAACTAAGTCAAAAAATACAACAGAAAATATATATACAGTGTGTGCAAATGTAGCAAGTTATGGAGGTAAGGCAATAAATAGGCTATAGTGCAAAATAATTACACTGGAATGCTAGATGTGCAAGAGATTATGTGCAAATAGAGATACTGGGGTGCAAAATAGCAAAATAAATAACAATATAGGGATGAGGTAGTTGGGTGGGCTAATTTCAGATGGGCTGTGTACAGGTGCAGTGATCGGTAAGGTGCTCTGACAACTGATGCTTAAAGTTCGTGAGGGAGAGAAGATAAGAGTCTCCAGCTTCAGAGATTTTTGCAATTCGTTCCAGTCATTGGCAGCAGAGAACTGGAAGGAATGGCGGCCAAAGGAGGATACACCAGAATGTCATCGATGTAGACCACTACACCGCGACCAAGCATGTCCCGAAACATCTCGTTCACAAAGGACTGGAAGACAGATGGAGCATTCATCAAACCGTAAGGCATTACCAGGTATTCATAATGCCCCGTGGTTGTGCTGAATGCTGTCTTCCACTCGTCCCCCTCTTGGACACGCACCAGGTTGTACGCACTCCAGAAATCTAATTTTGTGAAGAAGCGCGCCCCATGCATTATCTCGATCACAGAAGGAATGAGTGGGAGAGGATAACTAAATTGTATCGTCCCATTGTTCAGTGATCGGAAATCAATGCAAGGGTGCAGACCGCCGTCTTTCTTCTTCACAAAAAATAAATTTAAGGAGGCGGGTGAAGTGGAGGGACGAATAAATGCCTGGCGCAGGGACTCGGTGACATATGTCTCCATAGCCTCCGTTTCAGCCTGTGACAGGGAATACACATGACTCCTGGGAGGTACAGAATCTACCCGGAGGTTTATCGCGCAATCCCCTGCCCGATGAGGTGGTAATTTGGTCGCCTGCATTTTGGAAAACTTGTGCGCCAAATTGAGGTATTTGGGGTGAATGCTTCCGTGGGAGGTACTGTCTGGACTTTCCACCGTGGTTGCACCAACGGAAACACCGAGACACCTACCCTGACGCTCTCGCGACCACCCCGTGAGAACCCTCTGCGGCCATGAAAAGGATTGGGTTGTGGAGTGCTAACCAGGGCATACCTAACACAACAGGGAAAGCAGGAGACTCAATAATAAAAAATAGTGACTTGCTCGCGATGAGTCTCGTGGGTAACCATAGTGACTGGTGCTGTAACCTCCCTAACGAACCCGGACCCTAATGGTCGACTGTCAAGTGCTCTGATGGGGAGTGGAATGGATAGGGGAACCAATGTAATGCCTAGACTGTGTGAAAATGACCTGTCCATAAAGTTCCCAGTTGCGCCTGAATCGACCAGCGCCTTACACTGGGGAACTACAATGTAATCAGGAATGTGGATGGGTAGGGTACAGTGTGCAGCAGAGGGCTCTGAACAAGTGTGGGAGTTTGATACCTGGGGTGACGCGAGAGTGCCCTGCCTGCCGCCTCCAGACCCAAAAGAACGCTGACATCGTGCAGTGAAATGTCCTCTCGTGCCACCAGAGTGACACTGGCGCTGTTGTCTTCCGCTCTCCTGGATCGCCGCTCCACCCAGTTCCATCAGCTCGTAATCCGAGTCAGGCGTTTTTTGGAACAGGCAGGCCCCCTCCAGGACGTCCTCTGGCCGCCAGCAGGTTGTCCAACCGGATGGCCATGTCCACCAGTTGAATGAAGGACAACATGGTGTCCCGCCAGGCTAGCTCCCTTCGGACGTCCTCCCATAGATGGCACCGGAAGTGGTCGATGAGTGCCCACTTGTTCCACCCGGACCCAGCTGCTAGAGTCTGGAACTCCAGGGCGAAGTCCTGCGTGGTCCTCGTCCCCTGCCTCAGGTGGACCAGCCGCTCGCCAGCCTCTCGACCCTCGGGCGGGTGATCGAAGACAGCCCGAAAGAGGCAAGCGAACTCCCCGTAGTTGTCCAACGCGGCTCCTCCTCCTCCAGGGTTTTCCCCGAGAGGCAGGAGACGAGGGCGGACACCATCTCCCGCTCCGATGGGGCTGGGCTGATGCTGGAATAGTAGAGCTCCAGTTGGAGGAGGAATCCCTGACAGAGAACAGCTGTCCCGTCAAAATCCCGTGGTCGGGATATATGGATCACACTGGGTGCTGGGGTGTGGGTGGCTGGATCCGGTCGCCCATGTGGTCCTGACAAATCGGGTCCTCTCCTCTCAAGGCGTTGGACGACCTGGAGAACCCGATCCATCGCTTCTCCCAAGCTGGCTAGCATCGTCGAATGCTCCTGGACCTGTGCCACGACTCCAGGCATGCACTCTTCTCCTACTGACTCCATGGTCGGGTGTGTGATTCTGTGATGGGTGATTTGAAGGAGTCAGGCGCAGGAGGGTAAATCACAGAATACAGAGTTTATTCCAGAATACAGAGTTACGCAGAAATGCGTCAAACAGGCACACAGGGAAAATATACCCCAGCAATACAAAATACACGAAGCTCAACCGAGCTACACTCTCCTCACAATAAACAATCACCCACAAGGACAAGTGGGCAGAGGGAACACTTATACACGTACTAATGAGGGGATATGAACCAGGTGTGTGTAATAGACAAGACAAAACAAATGGAATGATGAGATGAGAAGCGACAGTGGCTAGAAGGCCGGTGACGACGAACGCCGAAGCCTGCCCGAACCAGGAGAGGAGGCAGCTTCAGAGGAAGTCGTGACTGTACCATTTAGAATTGGGTTAGCCTAGGCCCTAGACTATAACCCCCCTAAACATAGACAGGTTCCACACTGAAAATACGCAAAACATTAGTTTAATAAAGACAAAGAGCATATTTTTTATCAGAATCATTAAGCCTAGGCCTACTCACCAAATGGATGTCGTAGCCGTAATTCTTCACCATGCAGTGATCAATGTGGAATTATAAATCCATTTTTAAACTTCCAAAGAACAGGCAGAATAAACTAAATTGTATGTCTGTATATCGAAAAGAAGACCAATTTAATTTTGTAACCCTGAAAAAAGTTTCAGATGAGCACTCTTTGAGAATAACTGTTGTGCATCACATCGCAGTTGCAACTTTTTTCATTTGGAAAAATATTTGTATGTTTTATTCAGTTATAAAATAGGTATCTTGACTGTGATAAGGGCTCCGAGAAATAAGAGCATCTTGTATGCTAAATTAACATAACAAGGCTATGCCATTGCACAGCCATTGGCTTCTACAAGCAAGCACCACTGCTGAGGTTACTGCCTTTTTGAAGATTGTGTTCCACAATATAATATAACCAGTTGATATTACAGTTTCATTAATAAAATTAATATTCAATGGCACTTTTTTATTGACTGAATATATATGGGGCAATTTAGCAATTAGGATTTGTTAAATGTAATGGTTATAGTCCCCTGTAGCTCAGTTGGTAGAGCATGGCGCTTGCAACGCCAGGGTTGTGGGTTCATTTCCCATGGGGGGCCAGTATGAGAATGTATGCACTCACTAACTGTACGTCGCTCTGGATAAGAGCGTCTGCTAAATGACTAAAATGTAAAACATTTAAATGTTATGATAAATAAGGCATTGTCTCACACTGTTGGCTGTCACGCTCTGGCTCCGGGACTGTGTATTTTGAGCCAGGGTGTGTTCATTTGGTTGTGTTGTATTTGGTTGTGTTTCATTGTTTGGTCGTGTGACTCCCAATCAGTGGTAACGAGTGTCAGCTGTCGGCTCGTTATCTCTGATTGGGAGCCATATTTAAACTGTCAGTGTTCACTTTAGTGTTGTGGGTTTTTGTTCCTTGTCAGTCATTGTAACGGAGGACTTCACGTTTCGTCATTGTTTGTTGTTTTCGTGTTTCGGCTTTAATTTAATAAAGTCATGTTCACCTTCAACGCTGCGCATTGGTCCTCCTCATTAGACGATCGTGACAGAAAAACCCACCAAGATGGGACCAAGCAGCGTGTCCAGGAGCCGTCGCCAGGGAGATCCCTCACAGATCTCCTTCGCCTCCTGGACTGGGTCAAGCCGAGTGAGGAAGAGAAGGGCTTGACATTATGGCAGAAGGGCGAGAGGCTGGCGAGGGACATGGAGACCTGGTCCACGGGTAGGAGAGACGCCCCGAAAATTTTTAGGGGGGGGCTCACGACGTCGGACCAGCAGGAGGCCGCGATAGAGCGGCCCAGTGGGTTGCCGGAGAAGGCCGCCGGGTTACGGGGGCCACTGGTCGAAGAGGGGATGGAGGAAGTAGAGGCACGGCGAGAGGTACTGGCGTGTGTTGCCAGTCCGGTCCGGCCCGTTCCAGATCCCGGTGTAGGACCAGTGGTGTGTGTCCCCAGTACAGTCCGGCCCATCCAAGCTTCCCGCACCAAGCCAGTGGTGTGCGTCGTCAGTCCGGCACGGCCCGTGCCTGCTCTCCGCATCAAGCCTGTGGTGCGTCTCGTCAGCCCGGCTCTGCCCGTTCCTGCTCTCCGCACCAGGTCTGTGGTGCACGTCGCCAGCCCAGTCCGGCCCATTCCTGCTACTCGCAACAAGCCAAGGGTGCGAGTCGTCAGCCGGATTCAGCCCATTCCTGCTACTCGCACCAAGCCAAGGGTGCGAGTCGTCAGCCGGATTCAGCCCATTCCTGCTACTCGCACCAAGCCAAGGGTGCGAGTCGTCAGCCGGATTCAGCCCATTCCTGCTACTCGCACCAAGCCAAGGGTGCGAGTCGTCAGCCGGATTCAGCCCATTCCTGCTACTCGCACCAAGCCAAGGGTGCGAGTCGTCAGCCGGATTCAGCCCATTCCTGCTACTCGCACCAAGCCAGGGATGCGAGTCTTCAGCCTGGTGAGGCCTGTTCCGGCTCCACGCACCATGCAAAGGGTGCGTATCGTCTGCCAGGTCCGGTCCATTCCTGCCTCACGCGCCAAGCCAGGGGTGCACGTCGGCAGTCCTGATCCAGCTAACTGGGTCAGATCGGACTGGGGACACTACGGGGGGATTGTAGTAGGGTGGTGGTCAAGCCCGGAGCCGGAGCCGCCTCCGAGGAGCAATACCCACCCAGCCCTTCCCTATTTGGGGTGTAGGCGCGGTCGGAGTCCGCGCCTTTAGGGGGGGGTACTGTCACGCTCTGGCTCCGGGACTGTGTATTTTGAGCCAGGGTGTGTTCATTTGGTTGTGTTGTATTTGGTTGTGTTTCATTGTTTGGTCGTGTGACTCCCAATCAGTGGTAACGAGTGTCAGCTGTCGGCTCGTTATCTCTGATTGGGAGCCATATTTAAACTGTCAGTGTTCACCTTAGTGTTGTGGGTTTTTGTTCCTTGTCAGTCATTGTAACGGAGGACTTCACGTTTCGTCATTGTTTGTTGTTTTCGTGTTTCGGCTTTAATTTAATAAAGTCATGTTCACCTTCAACGCTGCGCATTGGTCCTCCTCATTAGACGATCGTGACATTGGCATAGGCCTATAGATAAATGCGCACATTTCTTTACAGTGAGGGCCAAGTGCAATTTTGTTCACAATGGATTAAAATATATATACATATTCAAGGTATCACGTGACATGTAGGATTTATAAAACTGCTTTCTGGGTTAAAGGTCTACAGTAATTAAGGGGGCAGGGAGGTGATATAATTGACTCTGTATTGATTAATGCTTTGATGTCAAAGATGTACTTGATTGAGTATGGCAAATCCATGCAATCACATGCAACAATCTTTTCAGAGAGTCCAGATGTTGGTTTTCTGTGCAATACATTTCAAGTGATGATATAAAGCAGTTTTGTCAGGTATCTTAAATTCAACCCAGAAAATACAATGCATATATTTTAAAGGTTCCAAGTGCTGTTTTGAAATGGCAGGGTTTTCAGAGCTGTTTTATGTGAGTCAGTTGCAGGGTCACAGATGAGGTTAAAAGTGATAGCGCTCTGGGCCTGCTGATTTACCGAGCAGCCTTTGAAAACACAAGAGGCCGATTTCTCTTCTCTCTCTTCATCGTTGGCTCTGTGATGCCTGGTCTCAGTGGTTTTCTCTGCGAGGCTATCTATCAACTCTATTTTTCAGCCTAAAAAAGAGAAGAGTGTTCCCCCTTGCATACGATCTTTCAAAATGGTATTTGATTGAAAATAAGAACTACATGATTCATTTAAAATATTTGTAACAGTTTCCAGACAGGAAGTGTTGGAAATCACCCTTGGTCTACAGTTATTCTATATAACAGGGTGAAATTAGAAATGAATTAAGCAATACATATCATAGAAGAAATACAGTATGTTCTTACACTGAACAAAAATATAAAGCAACATGCAACAATTTAAATGATTTTACTGAGTTACAGTTCATATAAGGAAATCAGTCAATTGAACTAAATTCATTAGGCCCTAATCTATGGATTTCACATGACTGGGAATACAGATATGCATCTATTGGTTACATACACCTTAATAAAAAGGTAGGGGCGTGGATCAGAAAACCAGTCAGTATCTGGTGTGACCACCATTTCTCTCATGCAACGTGACTCACCTCCTTTGCATAAAGTTGACCAGGCTGTTGATTGTGGCCTGTGGAATGTTGTCCCACTCCTCTTCAATGGCTGTGCGAAGTTGCTGGATATTGGCGGGAACTGGAACACGCTGTCGTACACGTCGATGGCGGCAGATTAATGGCATAACAATGGGCCTCATGATCTCGGCACGGTCTTATTGTTGAGAATAAGAATAGTAGAATACACAAGGTGCAATTATGACATTTGGTTGAGTGCATCAACAGTTTTTCTCTGTGCATTCAAATTGCTATCGATAAAATGCAATTGTGTTCGTTGTCCATAGCTTATGCCTGCCCATACCATAACCCCACCGCCACCATGGGGCACTCTATTCACAACATTGACATCAGCAAACCATCGCCATATACGCTGTCTGCCATCTGCCCGGTACAGTTGAAACCAGGATTCATCCGTGAAGAGCATACTTCTCCAGCATTCCAGTGGCCATCGAAGGTGAGCATTTGCCCACTGAAGCCGGTTGGGACGCCGAACTGCAGTCAGTTCAAGATCCTGGTGAGGACAACGAGCATGAGACGGTTTCTGACAGTTTGTACAGAAATTATTTAGCTGTGCAAACCCCCAGTTTCATCATCTGTCCGGGTGGCTGGTCTCAGATGATCCCACAGGTGAAGAAGCCGGATGTGGAGGTCCTGGGCTTGCATGGTTAAACGTGGTCTGCGGTTTTGAGGCCGGTTGGACGTACAGCCAAATTCTCTAAAACAACGTTGGTAGAGAAATAAAAATTACATTATCTGGCAACAGCTCTGGTGGACATTCCTGCAGTCAGCATGCCAATTGCATGCTCCCTCAAAACATGAGACATCTGTGGCATTGTGTCGTGTGACAAAACTGCACATTTTAGTGGCCTTTTATTGTCCCCAGCACAAGGTGCACCTGTGTAATGATCGTGCTGTTTAATCAGCTTCTTGATATGCCACACCTGTTAGGTGGATGGATTATCTTGGCAAAGGATAAATGCTCACTGACAGGGATGTAAACAAATTTGTGCACACAATTTGAGAGAAATAAGCATTTTGTGCATATGAAAATGTTTTGGGATCTTTTATTTCAGCTCATGAAACATTGGACCAACACTTTACATGTTGTGTTTATATTTTTGTTCAGTATAGCTCAGGTTTTGTAGCACAGTTTAGGACCAAATATGGATACAAGTAGTTTGCAGTTTTACAAATGTACAGTGGGGAAAAAAAGTATTTAGTCAGCCACCAATTGTGCAAGTTCTCCCACTTAAAAAGATGAGAGAGGCCTGTAATTTTCATCATAGGTACACGTCAACTATGACAGACAAAATGAGGAAAAAAAATCCAGAAAATCACATTGTAGGATTTTTTATGAATTTATTTGCAAATTATGGTGGAAAATAAGTATTTGGTCAATAACAAAAGTTTCTCAATACTTTGTTATATACCCTTTGTTGGCAATGACACAGGTCAAACGTTTTCTGTAAGTCTTCACAAGGTTTTCACACACTGTTGCTGGTATTTTGGCCCATTCCTCCATGCAGATCTCCTCTAGAGCAGTGATGTTTTGGGGCTGTCGCTGGGCAACACAGACTTTCAACTCCCTCCAAAGATTTTCTATGGTGTTGAGATCTGGAGACTGGCTAGGCCACTCCAGGACCTTGAAATGCTTCTTACAAAGCCACTCCTTCGTTGCCCGGGCGGTGTGTTTGGGATCATTGTCATGCTGAAAGACCCAGCCACGTTTCATCTTCAATGCCCTTGCTGATGGAATGAGGTTTTCACTCAAAATCACATGATACATGGCCCCATTCATTCTTTCCTTTACACGGATCAGTCGTCCTGGTCCCTTTGCAGAAAAACAGCCCCAAAGCATGATGTTTCCACCCCCATGCTTCACAGTAGGTATGGTGTTCTTTGGATGCAACTCAGCATTCTTTGTCCTCCAAACACGACAAGTTCTATTTTGGTTTCATCTGACCATATGACATATGACATTCTCCCAATCCTCTTCTGGATCATCCAAATGCACTCTAGCAAACTTCAGACGGGCCTGGACATGTACTGGCTTAAGCAGGGGGACACGTCTGCACTGCAGGATTTGAGTCCCTGGCGGCGTAGTGTGTTACTGATGGTAGGCTTTGTTACTTTGGTCCCAGCTCTCTGCAGGTCATTCACTAGGTCCCCCCGTGTGGTTCAGGGATTTTTGCTCACCATTCTTGTGATCATTTTGACCCCACGGGGTGAGATCTTGCGTGGAGCCCCAGATCGAGGTAGATTATCAGTGGTCTTGTATGTCTTCCATTTCCTAATAATTGCTCCCACAGTTGATTTCTTCAAACCAAGCTGCTTACCTATTGCAGATTCAGTCTTCCCAGCCTGGTGCAGGTCTACGATTTCGTTTCTGGTGTCCTTTGTCAGCTCTTTGGTCTTGGCCATTGTGGAGTTTGGAGTGTGACTGTTTGAGGTTGTGGACAGGTGTCTTTTATACTGATAACAAGTTCAAACAGGTGCCATTAATACAGGTAACGAGTGGAGGACAGAGGAGCCTCTTAAAGAAGAAGTTACAGGTCTGTGAGAGCCAGATATCTTGCTTGTTTGTAGGTGACCAAATACTTATTTTCCACCACAATTTGCAAATAAATTCATTAAAAATCCTACAATGTGATTTTCAGGATTTTTATTTCTCAATTTGTCTGTCATAGTTGACGTGTACCTATGATGAAAATTACAGGCCTCTCTCATCTTTTTAAGTGGGAGAACTTGCACAATTGGTGGCTGACTAAATACTTTTTTTCCCCACTGTACCTCCAGTCCAAAGATCTACATACTTTTCTCAGGAGGGGATGAAGATGGGGAGACAGAAAAAATGTGTCGTTAAAAATGGGCACTATTAGTTAAGGTTGAATGTTTGGGTCCTTAGCGACCAGATAATAAAGTACTCTGAAGGAAACACTGCACAAACACACCTAAAGCATTCCAAGTCCTGTTATCTAAGCCTCAAGGAATAAATTGCTCTTGAGTTGCGTCTGAGAAGTATTTAATCATCGTTTGTGTTGGAAAGAGAGTGGCGAAGTACTGAAAGAGCAAATCATTTTTCACACTTACTCTCACACTTACTCTCTAAAGCAGGAATGACTTCTTAAAGGCCAAGTGCAGTCAAACATGTGATTTTACTGTGTTGTATACATATTTCCACACTATGTGGTTGGAATAATACTGTGAAATTGTGAAAATATGATAATGCCCTTTTAGTGTAAGATATGTTTGAAAAGAACACCTGAAATTTCAGCCTGTTTAGGTAGGATGGAGTTTTGGCCTGCCTGGTGACATCACCAGGTGGTAAATTAGTTAATATACCAATAAGTAAGAGAGTTCCAGCTAGTTTTCAGTTTTGCCCTCCGCACTCAGAACACTCCCAGACAGTCCTAGCAAAATTCTTGCTTGAGAAATTGCTCTTTGCTAAGAAGCTATTTTTGTTTCTTTTTGACACTTTTTATTGAAAACAATAACAGTAAGGTACTTAACTGTTACCCAGAAATGATTTGATATAGAGATAAAAACAGCTTAATTGGACAATTAACATATCTCAAATGTTATGAAAATGTAAACCTGTACACCCACAAAAGTGTGGGCCAGATAGATTCTATCAACAGGTGGCATTTTTTTGTTATGCATTTATTATTAATGCATGATGGTTTGTCCCGCCAGAGTGCTGTTATGTGATTTTCTGGTATGTAAATGTTACTAATGGAAGCCCTGTGCCTTTTGATGCTCTGGCAGTGGTTGCTACTACTGTCACATCGCGGACACTAAGTCGCTCTAATTGGACAGAACTGTCTTACTTATCCCTCTTTTACTCTCCTGTGAGAGATCTCAAAGCATATTTATTTACATTAGGTGGTTATCCATCCTAATTAGATGTGTATGATCTAATTTGAAGTATCTGGTGAGACGTTTCTTCCTGCCGGCTTGTTTCCTCAGTGGGAGAGCAAATTGACCCAAGACATGTAATGTGAACAAACTAGTTATAACGATACCATGGAGAATGAAAAAGGATGTCATTTCAGTTTCAATATTTCCTTATCAAATCCCAGGCAAATTAGCATGTTTGTGTCGTTGTATTATTCTGTGCTGTGCATTCATGGTTGGATTGGAATACAGTATGAGATGTTTTGAACTGAGGGGGGTCTGTGGTGTCCAATGCAGTCCCACCTTGAGAGGAAGTTTTTCCAAAGTTAGGCTATATAGTTGCCCTTTGCTCTCAGTCAGAGACTGCTCTCTACTCTCATTAGGGTAAATCCATTTGAATTCAATAAATGTTTGACAGCACACCTTTTGATTTGCATACATATTTGCCCATTGTAAAAGTGTTCAGAAAGTGACTTTTTGGACCTGAATGCCAAAACATTCAAAAGATGAAGGCGCTCAATGTTGACCCATTTTGCATAACCCACCATACCATGAGACATCCATGACTTGATCACAGGAAAAGATAAACGGTTGACATTGATATCATTTATAGCTGTGATATGTAGCTCAATTGGTAGAGCATGGCGCTTTTAACGCCAGGGTAGTGGGTTCGATCCCCGGGACCACCCATACGTAAAAATGTATGCGCATATGACTGTAAGTCGCTTTGGATAAAAGCGTCTGCTAAATGGCATATTATTATATTATTATTATATGTAACTTTCTGGGCGAACCGACCAAATTCACATAACAATTTAAGTTATAAATCTGTCATCCTCATTAAAAGCAAGTCTAAGTAGTAGTAGATCTGTTCTACTGTATGTGCACTATGCTTCTTAAGTTTCATTTTTGCGTCTTTAACTTACGGTTTAGATGGTACAATAATTATCTACTCTATACTTGCTTGTTTTGTTAGAATTTTAGCAACCAGGAAATGGCGGAGCTATTTTTTCATACTGCATCTTTAAAAACGTACAAACAGGGTTGTCAAAATATTAATTGTTTCAGAAAAAAATATGTATTTGAATAAAAATTAACCTTTAACGTCAATGATATAAAAACAAAAAAAAATCATATTCGAATATGTTGTAACTTAGACACTATTTTACGTTATCTAAGGATTTTATGTTGTGCCCGCCATCGGTCTAGACAGAACATACTCTTACAGGGTGGGTTTCAGGTTTTGACTTGAAGTGGAATATCTGTTTTAAATTATACTGTCAATCCTCCATAGGAAACCTATTGAAATCATAGAAATATAGATAATAGAATATACATTACCATTTAAGTTGACATTCGACAGTGGGTGGACCGGCTTTGTGGTAGTAATGAGAAGTTAACATTTCCATTCAATTTCAATTTCAATCGTGTACCAGCTAAATTGCAGTGGTCTGAAGGGATAGGTCCATTATAAGAAATCTATTTCTATGATTGAAATGACACCCACCCTGTATTCAAGAGCATGTTGTGTCTCAACCGATGGCGGCACAACACAAAAACCTAAAATGATGTGAAACAGATGTGTATTTGAAAAAATTACATCATTTTTATAAAAACCTTTTTTCTGTTTGTAAGCTTTTAAATGATATCCAACTCAACTGTTTATATTTTCCAATGATGAGGACATCGATGTCTCATGGTATGGTGGGGTATGCAAAATGGGTCAATTTAAGCACCTTTATCTGCTGATTGTTTTGGCATACAGGTCCAAAAACATGTATGGAAAGTTTTGTTTAAATCAAAAGGGGTGCTGTCGAACAGAACTCAAATGGATTTACCCATTAATCTCGCTCTCTCCTTCTCCATCTCCCTCTCTCTCTCGCTCATTCTCTCTCCCCCCTTTTATCTAGTGGAACAATTGTTAGCAGGGCACTCTGTACTGTCGTGTGTATGTGTGTGTGCGTGTGTGTGTGTGTGTGTGTGTGTGTGTGTGTGTGTGTGTGTGTGTGTGTGTGTGTGTGTGTGTGTGTGTGTGTGTGTGTGTGTGTGTGTGTGTGTGTGTGTGAGTGAGTGTGTCTCCACTGCTCTGACCAGACACAGTGGGATAGGCTTTGGCTTCACTCCACACAACTACAGGATTACCTCTGATTACTGGATGCTCAAAACATTACCATCATGCATAACACAAATTATATGGGGCATACCATGCCTAACATGATAGAGGGCTTACACAATACTATTTGTCATCTCTTGATTTGATTAGATATCAGTGCCTATTCACTAATATGCCATATGATAAAGCATTGTTTTCTATTTAACGGCATAAATGAAATGGAAATTAATTTGTCATGGTATGTAATCATGTATTTTGCCCATATCATGCAGCCCTACTTGGCAGTGTGGAAATGATCTCAAATGAGTGCAGGAAATGCAGAAATGTATGAAAATGCTTTAATTGAACAGTATAAAACAATCAGAATGGAGAGAGACCCATTGAAATCACTTAGAATGTCCTGTATGTGTTGCCACACATGGGCCACACACTACTCATGAAGCAAATTGAATAACTTTCATTATTCAAAAACATAAATACCGTCATACAGTCAACATGTTTAAAATACCGTGATATTATATTTTGGCCATATCACCAAGCCCTATTCTCAATGCAATATTTTTCATATGATTCTCTTCTCATTTGTTTAAATACATTTTACCATCACTTAATCCAACTGCACTCAATTGTTAATCATTTAACCGCAACAAATTTGCAACAAACAGTGCATTTGGAAAGTATTCAGACCCCTTGACTTTTTCCACATTTTGTTACGTTACAGCCTTATTCTACAATGGATGAAATAGTAATTTTTTTCACTGATTCAATCTACACACAATACCCCATAATGACAAGCAAAAACAGATTTCTAGACATTTTTGCACATAAAAAATGGAAATATTACATTTACGTAAGTATTGAGCAACTTTACTCAGTACTTTGTTGAAGCACCTTTGGCAGTGACTACAGCATTGAGTCTTCTTGGGTATGACACTACAAGCTTGGCACACCTGTATTTGAGAGGTTTCTCCCATTCTTCTCTGCAGATCCTCTCAAGCTCTGTCAGGTTGGATGGGGAGCGTCGCTGCAGAGCTATTTTCAGGTCCCTCCAGAGATGTTAGATCGGGTTCAAGTCCGGGCTGTGGCTGGACCACACAAGGACATTCAGAGACTTGTCCCGAAGCCACTGCTGCGTTGTCTTGGCTGTGTGCTTAGGGTTGTTGTCCTGTTGGAAGGTGAACCTTCGCCCCAGTCTGAGGTCCTGAGCGCTCTGGAGCAGGTTTTCATCAAGGATCTCTCTGTACTTTGCTCTGTTAATCTTTCCCTCGATCCTGACTAGTCTCCCAGTCCCTGCCGCTGAAAAACATCCCCACAGCATGATGTTGCCACCACCATGCTTCACCGTAGGGATGGTGCCAGGTTTCTTCCAGACATAATGCTTGGCATTCACGCCAAAGAGTTCAAAGTTGGTTTCATCAGACCAGAGAATCTTGTTTCTCATGGTCTGAGAGTCTTTAGGTGCCTTTTGGCAAACTCCAAGCGGGCCGTCATGTGCCTTTTACTGAGGAGTGGTGTCCGTCTGGCCACTCTACCATAAAGGCCTGATTGGTGGAGTGCTGTAGAGATGGTTGTCCTTCTGGAAGGTTCTCCCATCTTCACAGAGGAACTCTGGAGCTCTGTCAGAGTGACCATTGGGTTCTTGGTCACCTCCCTGACCAAGGCCCTTCTCCCCCAATTGCTCAGTTTGGCTGGGGGGCCAGCTCTAGGGAGTGTCTTGGTGGTTCCAAACTTATTCCATTTAAGAATGATGGAGGCCACTGTGTTCTTGGGGACCTTCAATGCTGCAGAAATGTTTTGGTACCCTTCCCCAGATCTGTGCCTCGACAAAATCCTGTCTCATTTACATCATTTAGCAGACGCTCTTATCCAGAGCGGCTTACAAATTGGTGCATTCAACTTATGATAGCCAGTGGGACAAGCACCATGGTCTTGTAGTAGATGCGAGCCTCAACTGGAAGCCAGTGGAGTGTGCGGAGGAGCGGGGTGACTTGGGAAGATTGAACACCAGACGGGCTGCAGCGTTCTGGATAAGTTGTAGGGGTTTCGGAGCTCTACGGACAATTCCTTCGACCTCATGGCTTGGTTTTTGCTCTGACATGCACTGTCAACTGTGGGACCTTATATAGAAAGGGGTGTGCCTTTCCAAATCATGTCCAATCAATTGAATTTACCACAGGTGGACTCCAATCAAGTTGTAGAAACATCGACCGGGCTGTGGCTGGGCCACTCAAGGACATTTTTGGTGGTCCACAATGATTGGCATGCCGAAATTGGTTTTGGCAATCTCCATTGGCTTTCAATGGACCCGACAGCACACAAACCGTCTAAGTACATTAGGGGCAGTTTCTCTCCAACCCTCTCTCCAAGTTCTGGAGCTCCCCATATGTCGGTTTTCAAGCATTGCCTCACTGTATGAAAACCTAGCTATCCTGAGATGGGAAAACTAAATGAGTGGATACAGTGGAACGGAAAGTAGATACTGAGTGGAGGGTGGAGCACTCTACAGGCAGACAGATAGCCACTGGGGCATCTCAGATCTCTCCTCTTGTCGATGGGAGCCTTTGATTATATAAAGCATGCTATGAGGGAGCGGGTGGACTGGCGGAGGGTAATGTCATTCACTGTGCCTCTTGCTTAACTCTTCTTGTTCACAGCACACACAGCAGCCAACCACAGCCAGAGGCCTTCTCAGTGCTCCTGTCTCATAGTTAAGCACTCAGCAGTTTCTAGCCAAGCCCCAGGCCAGAGAGTTCAGCAGTGAGGGAGGTCAGAGGCAGGGGAGAGATAGGTACAGGACACAGTTGGGCAAAAATGGCTGACTAGACCTTTTCCAAGGTAAACCCAACACAGTAAAAGCTGCAGGGCACCTGTTAAAATGTTCTTTCAATCATATTTCTCTGTATTGTATGCTGCCATAGGTGTCTCAAGGTACTATGAGCACTGAGCAGAAAACAATAATAACAGCTGTAACTTAGCTTTAGTTATGACAGGTACTGTAGGTGTGGGTTATTTTGTACTGTGAGCAGACAACAATAATAACTGTGTTGCTTTGATCATATACTGTGGGTTACTCTGTTATCATGTCAATCAACTATCCCAGGTAAACATGTCTCATTCTAAAGTGGAGGTTTGTGTGTGTTGTTAGATTGCTGTATTGTATTATTAGGTGATTGGCAGCAAAGAGAGAGAAAGGCAGGATGGAATTCCAGTTGAATAAATAAGTCTTCCTGTTTTCTGAGAGAGGTCTGTTTGTAGCTCCGGTCAGGAGGTGCTCACACACACACACGCGCACACCCACACATGCGCATGCACGCACGCACACACACACACACACATGCACACACATGCGCATGCATGCACACACACACACACACACACACACACACACACACACACACACACACACACACACACACACACTACTGACTGTTGCCTATATCTGAATTCACTCTAAAACATGTACAGCTGGCTAAACTCAGCAAGATATGGATGTTTAAACAATAAGTGGTTTCTCCCCCAAACCTTGAGCATTTGAAGTGTGACCGGGAACTACACTGTGCATGGTCCTGGCTCTTGCGAAACATAAACTCCAATATTTGTGGATGATGTTTGAAAAGCTACTGAAGTGGTTCCCAATTAATTCTGGCTGTGCTGTTCACCATATTTACATTTGAGTCATTTAGCAGACGTTCTTATCCAGAGCGACTTACAGTTAGTGAGTGCATACATTTTCATACTTTTTTCATACTGGCCCCCCGTGGGAAACAAACCCACAACCCTGGCGTTGCAAGCGCCATGCTCTACCAACTGAGCTACACGGGGCTAATGGGAAGATTCATCTCCTACTCTGGCCGTTCAGCAGACACACACAAATGCACACACATACACACACGCACAAACATGCACGCACATGTACACACACACACGAAAGGGGACATAGGACTCCAACAATAGACTGTACTCTCTGACTGGACGGACTCGGACTTGACGTAGTGCAGGACCTGATCACCCGTGTCTCTGATTTATGAACCCGATCGAACATCTCTGGAGAGACCTGAAAATAGCTGTGCAGCAACGCTCCCCATCCAACCTGATAGAGCTTGAGAGGATCTGCAGAGCAGAATGGGAGAAACTCCCCAAACACAGGTGTGCCAAGCTTGTAGCGTCATACCCAAGAAGATTCAATTGTAATTGTAAAAGCTGTAATTGCTGGCAAAGGTGCTTCAACAAAGTACTGACTAAAGGGTCTGAATACTTATGTAAATGCAATATTTCTGTTTTTTATTTTTAATACATTTGCAAAAATGTATCCAACACGGAACAAGATCCCACAAACACTGTGGGAAAACCACCTGACTAAATATGGTTCCCAATCAGAGACAACCAGCAACAGCTGATACTCGTTGTCTCTGATTGAGAACCACTCTGGCCAACATAGATATACAAAAACTAGACTAGACACAACGAGCACAAAACATAAACTCTACACACCCTGGCTCAACTTAAAAGAGTCCCTAGAGCCAGGGCTTGACAGTAACGTAACAAAATGTGGAAAAAGTAAAGGGGTCTGAATACTTTCCAAATGCAATTTGTTGCAATTATATATATATATATATATATATATATATATATATATATATATATATATATATATATATATATATATATTTTATATGATTGTAGAGGATGTCTTCATTGATCACACCTTTGATTACACATTGGATAGTTATTATGGAAATTATAGGTTTTCTGTCAATTTTTGGGGGGTAATGTAAAGTGTATTGCCTAATGTAAAAACTGTGTAATCTACAGGCACAAGAATACATTAAGTGAATGAGCATGCGGTGAAGTGCAGCTTCAAGAATAATTTTAGCCTTTGAACTGGTAGAGTAGAGAGGGTGGGTTGGGGTAATGGTGTAGTGGGTTTTAACTTTGGACCGAACAATTTAACAGCAGACACACATCATTAAGTACAGACAGGAGTAATCTATCTAACGATAATGATGATTTCTGTATGAGTATGCGTTGTTCTCTCTTTTGGGTGTGTAACTCTTTTTACATTGACTGAATTAGCATCAGTTCCATCAGAGGAATCATTCACTGCTGGTGGTCTACAGGCCTCTCTAATGGTGACGAAAACATGCCCTTTAATAGCTCGATTTTTGGTTGATTCTGTGTCAGTCTTTGTCAGATTCTTTCGACAGAGGCACTCAGCTCATGTGTTGGATATACAGTAAAACATTGAATTATTCTGCTCTGGCTTTGGACAGATGAAAATGATCGTTTGGTTTCAAAGCAGTGCCTTGTTTTACAAATAAGTTCAAAGTTCATAGTTCAATTTTTATGGTTACATTGGGAAAGGGGCACAGTAACTTATTAGTGGTAGCGGTTTTGTTTTATTGCCTTTGGCTGGCCTTGCATGTTTTTATGACTGCTGATGTGACCAGCAGTTGGGGTTGGGCTGAGACTACATGCTAGACTACCCATACTGCACTGGTGTATTGTACTGTACTGTACACACATCTGGATGGAGAGAGAGCCAGACTCCTTCTGATTCTCATCACTCCCGGCAGGCCCAGTCAAAGGAAACCGGGGGACACAATTTCAGGAAGTTTTCTTTGGCCCGAGCGAAAACCAAAAAGTAGAGTTATGAAATGATGCCGGTCCATTTTTAGCAATGTTGGGTTGGGAAATCGAGGGACTGGGAGTGGGGATTGGGAACAGAGTGATCCTGGCTAAAACCACTGTAATGTTTATAATGTTTGTGTCAGACCGACATGGCACTTCTTTGAAATAACCTCCGTACACTATCATTCACTGTCACTGATGATGCATATGATGGCCATTGTAAAATGTATGTAATATCCGACCACATCAAAAGCGATAAAGAGTATTATTTCCTTTCTGAATAGAGTTACCCATTCAGAGTTAACTGCGTATTGACAACTGGGTTTCATCATGGTAGTACAGCATTAGTAAAAGTTGCCATCTTTGCATGACACTGAGTCTTCTTGACCTTGTGATCTTTGGGAACTACACTGTCACGTGTTGAATGAATCACAAATCACATATTCGTTGGAAGGAGGCTAGAGTTTACATCTTAATGTCACAATGAGCTTGCATGCTCGGCCCTGACGAGAGCCCAGCTCAATGCATCTCATCGCTAACTGCCAACCACTTACTATACTGCCAGATGAGAGGGTTTTAAGGGGCAATCCCCCTCCCTGTCTCCAGCAATGTGACTCTCAAACCCACAGTGGCATGATAAGTGACCTCCCTTCTCTCTCTCTCGCCCCCCGCCCTCGCTATCTTTCTCTCTCTCTCCCTCTATCCCTCCCTCTCTCTCTCTAGGGACCTGAGGAATAATTTGATTAGCACGGTGGAGCACGGGGCCTTCCGTGGACTGATGGCTCTTAGGAGACTGTAAGTATGAAGGGGGTTGTCATAGTGGGTGGGCTACACAGAGGGACAAGGCCAGGGTCTTATGGGGGCATTGGTGAGGGGAGGGCCGGGAGAGGGGTGGGTTATTACACTGTGACAATTATGACATCATAATTAAAAAAGAAGCAGTAAATTCATTATTTCCTGAAGTGGTAGATAAAACACACACACACACACTCCTCTCTCTCTCTTCTCTCTCTCTCTCTCTCTTACACACACACCTAAGCATGCACACACACTCGCACAAAGTTGGTCATAGATAAACCCTGCAGCGTAAATGACTTAATTCCATCATGATTGTTAGGGGGTTTTAGGCTGCTGGGGTGTTGCAGCAGGCGCGTGCGCCAGGTTCTGGGAGCAGCAGAGTGCTAATTTAAGTGCTCCCCAACTGGTGATTACTCGAGTGCCTTGCTTATTTTCCCACAGCTGCTCCAGCAAAGCAGCTCTTTCATTACAGAGGGGAAGGGCACAGAGCCAAGACAGCCCTCTATAAGTGTGTGTGTGTGTGTGTGTGTGTGTGTGTGTGTGTGTGTGTGTGTGTGTGTGTGTGTGTGTGTGTGTGTGTGTGTTTGTGTGTGTGTGTGTGTGTGTGTGTGTGTGTGTGTGTGTGTGAATGGTAATGTGAGGGGTGAAGGGTTAACAGAAGGTTAGGGTTGATATCCCGCGAGTTGGAATAAATAAACATTGGACTGGTGGTTTAACATCATAGTTCCTTGAGCTGCTTAATAAGCTCTCGTTATTACGTTATTATGAGAGGAGACGGCACAAAACACAAACACACACTTGTTGTCACAGCCAAGCGCATTCTGTATTATCTCATGCCAGCTCTCCGGCGATGATCAGTGCTCTTAATGCTTTAAGTCAGATGGGCTTGGCTTATCTCTAAGCCATAATTTAAAGTTAGCTTTTTGTCCTTATAGGGATCTGTCCAACAATCGGATTGGCTGCCTCGCTCCTGAAATGTTTGTAGACCTTGGCAATCTCTCTAAATTGTGAGTAATCACTGATTTGAAAACATACAGCACTGTACGCATAATTTGAGATGTTTTGAGATCTAGGAGATATGTTGTTTCTCTTAGATAAGGCTGTTTCAAAGTAATGCAACAGCAGATACTGTGGCTTTTGTACTTGTTCAAAGTAAACTGGTTTGATGTGTATTTGACCTTTTTTCCCCACAGGAATCTATCTGGAAATATTTTTTCCTCCTTGCCGGTGGGATTATTCACACACCTCCTGTCTCTCAAAGTCCTGTAAGAAAACAAAATGAAACAACACACACACACACGCACCCTACAAATAAATTGTCACTCACACACTGTACCAAAATGACACCTACACACAGTGCGATGATGGTTGTAACGCCGTTGCCGTATCCCCTCAGGCACTTCTCTACAGAGTCTCTGTTCTGTGACTGTCAGCTGGAGTGGCTGCTGCCGTGGGCCAGGGCAAACGGCGTGCGTCTGGGCAACGACACCCTGTGTGTTCATCCCACACACCTCCACGGCCTGGAGGTCCGCAACCTGAGGGAGACACAGCTCAGATGTGGTATGTTATCCGAATCTTCCCTGCTGTCTGTCGGATCACCCCTCTGTGTATGTGAGGTGAGTGAATGGCCTGTGAGGAAGAGATGGAGGAGAGCTCTGGGGACGGGTGAGGTAGCTAGCTAGAGTGCTCTGGTGTTTCCAGCTCTGCTCTGTGCTGTGCTGTGTGCTGTTCTGTGTGCTCTGAGCCATGGGGGGAATCACATCTTAATTCTGATAGCAGCTCTCCCCCTGCTCTGCTCCTACACTCCCCATATCCTGCACACGCTTAGAGGATATTGCACCGGGATGAGAAAATAACATGAGCCACTGCTCGAAAATGGAAATTGGGTGGGGGTTGTGTGTGTGTGCGTGTGGTGGGGGGTTAGGGTTAGGGTTAGGGTTCAAGATACAACAATTGAGAGATCATATTACATGAGGGGTACCTAACAAAGGTCTTTGATGGTGGAGATGGCATTTGACCAGCCCACTAGAGTTGTTGTAGTCACACCATGCATCTTAGCTGTGGATTTCTTTAGAATAAGAATGTCCAAAAAGAAAAAATTTCAGGAAGATTTGAAATAAGTATTTGGATCCAACCACTTTTTTAGAATTGCCTTTTTGGCAGCAGTTAGGGTATACATTAACAATTTCATTGAATCCAATAGAATATCACAAGTATTTCCTAGTAGAAACAGACCAAGAGACATAGGTACATTTCCATCTATCAAGTTGCGATGAAGGTATTTAACGTATTTCAAGAGGTCAGAGACCACTAGGCATTCCCAAAACATATGTACATAGGTCCCGACAGATTTGTCACTGTCGGGACAATCTATGACGTTAAAATGCCTATTTACACTGTTCCATCTGACTGCGCAATCCACTGTCTCATCAACCCAGTCAGGCGCTTATAAACTTGATCTCCACTATAAAAAGCATCTAGACCAGGGCTGCCCAACCCTCTTCCTGGAGATCTACCGTCCTGTGGGTTTTCAGTCCAACCCTAATTTAACACACCTGATTCTACTTATTAGCTGCTCAACAAGACCTTAACTAGCTGAATCAGACACGCTAAATTAGGGTTGGACTGAAAACCTACAGGACAGTAGATCTCCAGGAAGAGGGTTGGGCAGCCCTGATCTAGACAGTTCTTTTAGACTAACATTTGGTTTTCAACAGTGGAGATTTGTATAAACCTTGCTGTCTGTCTCTACGACATTTGCAACATTGTTTCAATATTCAAATTCGATCTCCTGCTGTCCCATAGTATTGAACGTGTCGGGAGTCGGGACGAGACAGAAAGGCAGGCAGCGTTTCTCAGCCAGTCGAAATCATGAATCAGCTGGCATCATTTTTATGGATATATACACACAAAAAAATCAGTGAAAAAAGGTAAAACGAAACGCAGCTCATGTGCAGTCTTTCCAGCTTCAGTTTGAAGTGATTGTGTTACTGTAGCTGTGTTGTTGGCTAGCTCCTATGAACAACAGTGTCCTGACGAGTGAACACATTCTCTATGCCAGGCGAAATCACGCCTCATTAGCTCATTGTTATGGATGTATCCAAATACATGTCACTAGAAAACAGCTTAAACAAATGCAAATGCAGATACTTTGCTGGCTGTTATTCTGACTGAATCTTTTGGTGTAACTGTAAATTAGCCGTAGTTGGCTAGCTAGCAAGCAAGGGATAAGAACGTTGCCAGCCAGTATGGCAATGGAACATTTAGAACGAAAGACTGGGTCGCGTCTAAAGATACAGAACAAAAAGACTATACGACTGGGTCGCGTCCATAGATACAGAACAAAAATAACGAACGACTGGGTCGCGTCTCTAGCAACCCTAGATTTGTGTCGGGACTATATCTTGTGGAAGGATGAAATAGTACGAATAAATTAATCTAAATAACGTCACATTTAAATATGTCAATCATTATTTGAATATGTTGGTAACCCGTTGTATAAAAGTGATAATGCCCTCGAAGCCGGTGTTTGTTGGATATATTGGCACGGTTTGTCAGCCCTCGACTTCATCTCGGGCCTAACAACACCCGTGCCAATATATCCAACAAACACCGGCTTCGAGGGCATTATCTCTTAATCATGTGTTTGTTTGTGCAGATCGTTGTATTCACACACTTCTTATTCACGTACCCTACCAGATACATTCTGAAGTTATTATATGTAATACTGAGTGTGTTTTTTTATTATTATGTGGAACAATCCAAGCAATTACTGGGTAATTCCACACAGTCTTATTGCATAAAGCCAAGAGTGGAATTAGGATTGTTGGAATAGTGAATTGTCCTTTCAGCCTAACACATCCATTATGGGATTACCGTGCATGCCTCCGTGGGATTTTACTCCATCTACAAAAGCCTCCTACAATACCTTATTTATTTGCTTGGCAAGAGCCATCTTCAATTGGACACAGTAGAGTGCTCTAACAACCTCTTCTTGTAATGTTATTTTCAGCCTATTATCTCCATATGGGTTCACTTTATGTCATGGAATGCAGCAAGGCTATACTGTGGCCATCAGCATTTCATCACCTATCAGTTGTGTTTGTTCAGCACCTGATGCTATAGGTCAAGGTATTACTGAGAATGACAGTCGATAAGATGCCAATTGACAAAGCTACCCCTCCAACTCATACCAAACGAGATTTGTCTCTATTCATTAGGTTGAACTATTAGGTTGCACTGTAATTCCATCCATGCTGTCCTTTTTTTTTTTTTTTCTTCTATCCTACTTCTCCAAAGTGATGTAATGAGTAGCAGATGTCAGGGTGAACACATTTTAAAGTGCTTCTCCTCCTTTCGTCTGTCTGACATGGCGTTCGGGTTGAATGTCATTCTCAAGCGAGGGGGAACGAATGGAGGGAGGAGAGGTTTCCAGACAGGATCAGGTGCTTCCTCAGATGGGGGTCAGGGCAACGTCTGTTCAGCTCATCTTACACTGAGAAATAAGGAACATGGCCCTCTACTTCTGTTTCCTCAAGGCTCATCAGTGAAAACCAGGCAGGGCCTCTTTGTGGAATTCATTAATGGAATACATAGCAGAGATTGGTTGATTCTGGTGTAGTGTCTGGTGTTATTATTTGTTATATTAAGCCAAGGCAGTGACATGGTCCTCTTATGGTCACTACAGGCCTTATGCATATAGACCAATATGCCCTTCAGAACCTGTGGTCAGGCCAGTAGAACTTGGTTTGAAGTTTAATCAACTCCATATTCTGAAAAAGACAGAATATTATCCAAGCAACATCTGGATACAATAAGAAATGTGGAAAGTGTGTGTGAAAGGGCCTAATCGAATTGAGGAAATGGAAGGGTTGGACTTGTTTTGATTAATTAGGAGATTCTCATTTAAAGGCTTCCCATCCTGAATGATGTGGCTCACTCACAGACTGACTTAGCAGTTGTGGGTGGATGGGTGGGACTAGCCTGGTCGCAGATCTGTTTGTGCTGTCTTGCCAACTCCTATGGTCATAGTTGTGTTTGGCGAGACAGCATTAACAGATCAGGGACCAGGCTTTGGTGGAGCTGTTTGAATGGTTTCCTCTGTGGACTGCTGCCAGATGTTTGGCCATGTGTCCACTCACTGCAGGACTAGGACCAGCCATAGCAGCTGCTCGGCACGCCCCTCCTGCCAGGGAACACAGGTCAATCTGGTCAAAACCCTAGAGTCTAGGGGCCTGGGGCTGGGTTTCTACTAAGCTAACATATGGAATTGTTTTAAGATGGTCTTACCAAGGATCATTTAGCTATTTGATTTGGAATTTTAGGACCCCTGTCAGTACCTATAATTTCTTGTATATATTTATTTAAATATTTGATAAAACATTGAATTTGGCCTGCTATTAGCCCATATAAACGCATTTAATAACAGATTCATACTTGGAAAAACAAATAGTCCGAAAATATGTTTTGAAGTGTCTGTGTCCTATATCTGAGAGATATAAGGACTCAGAAAAATATATAATAATTTTACCATGGAATGACCCGTATACCTCTGATGTCGAAAGGCCCTATTCACTTCCATAACATTTTTGTCCTGGTACTGGGTTACCTTCAGATGAGTCTGTGACACTTGTGGGGGTCGTAGAGAAAAATGGAGAACACCATCGTGTTCGTGAGTGTCTCAACTTTCCATAGAGAGGTCATATACAGTGCATTCAGAAAGTATTCAGACCCCTTGAATTTTTACACATTTTGTTACATTACAAACTTATTCTAAAATTGATTCAATTGATTTTTTCCCTCATCAATCTACACACAATACCCCATAATGACAAAGCAAAAACAGTTTTTTTGATATTTCTGCACATTTATTAAAGATAAAAAAACAGAAATAGCTTATTTACATAAGTATTCAGACCCTTTACTATGAGACTCGAAATTGACCTCCGGTGCATCCTGTTTTCATTGATCATCCTTGAGATGTTTCTACAACTTGATTGGAGTCCACCTGTGGTAAATTCAATTGATTGGACATGATTTGAAAAGGAACACACCTGTCTATTAAAGGTCCCACAGTTGACAGTGCATGTCAGAGCAAAAACCAAGCCATGAGGTCGAAGGAACTGTCCATAGAGCTCAGAGACAGGATTGTGTCGAGGCACAGGTCTGGGGAAGGATATAAAAAAAATTCTGCAGCATTGAAGGTCCCCAAGAACACAGTGGCATCCATCATTCTTAAATGGAAGAAGTTTGGAACCACCAAGACTCTTCCTAGAGCTGGCTGCCCGGCCAATCAAAGCAATCGGGGGAGAAGGGACTTGGTCAGGGAGGTGACCAAGAACCCGATGGTCACTTTGACAGAGCTCCAGAGTTCCTCTGTGGAAATGGGAGAACCTTCCAGGACAACAACCATCTCTGCAGCACTCCACCAATCAGGCCTTTATGGTAGAGTGGCCAGACGGAAGCCACTCCTCAGTAAAAGGCACATGACAGCCCGCTTGGAGTTTGCCAAAAGGCACCTAAAGACTCAGACCATGAGAAACAAGATTATCTGGTCTGATGAAACCAAGATGGAACTCTTTGGCCTGAATGCCAAACCTCACATCTGTAGGAAACCTGGCACCATCCCTACAGTGAAGCATGGTGGTGGCAGCATCATGCTGTGGGGATGTTTTTCAGCGGCAGGGACTGGGAGACTAGTCAGGATCGAGGGAAAGATGAACGGAGCAAAGTACAGAGAGATCCTTGATGAAAACCTGCTCCAGAGCTCTCAGGACCTCAGACTGTGGCGAAGGTTCACCATCCAACAGGACAACGACCCTAAGCACACAGCCAAGACAACACAGGAGTGGCTTCGGGACAAGTCCCTGAATGTCCTTGAGTGGCACAGCCAGAATCCGGACTTGAACCCGATCGAACATCTCTGGAGTGACCTGAAAGTAGCTGTACAGCGACGCTCCCCATCCAACTTGACAGAACTTGAGAGGATCTGCAGAGAATAATGGGAGAAACTCCCAAAATACAGGTCTGCCAAGCTTGTAGTGTCATACCCAAGAAGACTTGAGGCTGTAATCGCTGCCAAAGGTGCTTCAACAAAGTCCTGAGGAAAGGGTCTGAATACTTACGAAAATGTTATGATTCAGTCTAAAAACCTGTTTTTGCTTTGTCATTATGGGCTCTTGTGTGTAGATTGATGAGGAAGAATAACAATGTAATCAATTTTAGATTATGTTTGTAACGTAACAAAATGTGGAAAAAGTCAAGGGGTCTGAATACTTTCCGAATGCACTGTATTAGTGTGTAGCCTAAATCGTTCAGACAGAAGTTGGCACTAGTGGTGTAAACGTTTAAATGTTTAAATGACATTGGGATTGTTAACGTTTAGAATAAATATTTGGGCAATTTTTTTGGGACACTTTTTTTAAAATACAAAATTAAAATCACAGTGCAGTTATCACAAATCTACCACTAACAGGTCCCAATCATCAAAATCAAAATCAAATTGATTGGTCAGATGTTATTGTGAGGGTTGTGAAATGCTTGTGCTTCTAGTTCCGGCAGTGCAGCAATATCTAGCAAGTAATATCTAACAGTTCCACAACAAATATCTAATACACACAAATCTAAGTAAAGGAATGGAATAAGAATAGATAAATATATGGATGAGATAGAAGCTGTTTTTCAGTCTCTCTGTCCCAGCTTTGATGCACCTGTACTCGCCTTTTTGGCCTTCCTGTGACATCGGGTGCTGTAGATGTCCTGGAGGGCAGGTAGTTTGCCCCCGGGATGTGTTGTGCAGACCGCACCACCCTCTGGAGAGCCCTGGGTTGTGGGCGGTGCAGTTGCCATACTAGGCGGTGATACAGCCCGACAGGATGCTCTCAATTGTGCATCTGTAAAAGTTTGTGAGGGTTTTAGGTGACAGGCCAAATTTCTTCAGCCTTCTGAGGTTGAAGAGACGCTGTTGCGCCTTCTTCACCACACTGTCTGTGTGGACCATTTCAGTTTGTCAGTGATGTGTACGCCATCATCATAAAGGGAAACATACAAATAGAAAAAATACCTCATGCAACAATGCTGTAAAGTTAGTTGTAGGAAATATGCATCTTTCAAATTATTTGCCACGGATATACAGTACAGCGCTCCACACGTCATCGTCGTTAACTGTTGGAAAAATGGCAGTGTGAGACAGGGAAGCGACAGCAGCGAAGTCCTGTATGGCAATACTTGAGAAAGTGATGAAATAAATGCAATATTTGCAAGGTGGAATTGAGCTACAGTGGCAGTACAGGTGCAATGCTTAACCATCTGAAATGGAGGCATCCCCAACCCGTTGCTGGCAGCAGTGCGATAATGGACAGAGTGAGAAAATCACAGCGCTGATTACAGTTGATATGCAGCCATTGTCAATGGTAGAGGATGTCGGCTTCACTGCCCTGATGGCATATCTAGAACCAGACTACAAGATGCCATGTCGACAAACCGTGACAGCCTGGATGGAGAAATTGTACAATGATTGCTCTGCAAGTACAAAACGCGAGCTCTCAAACACCATACGTGGCATTAACAACGGATTGTTGGACGTCTATGAACATGCTGTCATACATCACTGCAACGAGCAATCACATTGATGAGAAGTGGGACATGCAGTCCTATGTACTGACAATTGAGAACATGGAGGAGAGAGACACAGCAGAGAACATAAAACGTAATTAACTACCACTGTTGCTGAGTGGGTGGGGGACAGCAGTAAGGTGAGCGCAGTCTGGTAAGTAGCCAGGACTGCCGTAGATCGAACTGCATTGCCCCCTAGCTGTCATACGCAGGATCATATCAGAATTGAGACTTCTCATTATATGATTTTTTTCTTATTGTTTAAATGTTTAAACAATAAAATAAATTGCAGTTTAAACGTTAAGAACAATTATACATTTGTGACATCCCTAGTTGGCACATTGTCTGTATCGACTTCAGATGAGTCCCGTGACACTTGTGGGGGTCATAGAGCCAAACCGTTCGGACGGTACAGAAGTTTTTGTGAGAACTGATTTTCGGGATGTCTCCTGGTCTGACAAACACCGCTGTAGCTCTGCCACCTTCCACCACAGTGAATTGAGAGACAGCCCTTGCAAAAAAAAACATCTCTAGCTTCAACAGACAGATTTTGAAGGGGATTTTTATTATTATGCTAATTAGATTTCCACGCAGGCGAGAACATTGACTCTAGGGGGTTGTGTTAACTGCAGCCCAGAGACCCTCGCAGAGTTTAGCCCTTAGCTTAGGTATCTAGGGATCCTCGCACCATCACACACACTTACACACACATGCACGCACACACGCACGCATACTAGCATACACACACACACAAATAGGGCATTGTCCTGGCTTTTCCTCGTGCCATTACACACACACAGTGGCTCAACACCCCTACTTCATCAACACACACATACTGTACACACCAGGAAAACACACACACACACACTCACACAATCTCACCTTGGCAGCGCCTGATAGGCACAGGCCATCTGCCACTCTGATCCTTTGGCACTGAGTGTTGATTCAACAGTATGAGCATAACAGCAGGTCAACAGTTCATCGCCCCATGCTGTTTTGCTGTGGTACCATTTAGCCAGCTGCAGTCAGCTACAGGGTGGTGTCACTGTTCGCTGCTCTGGCACCCCAATGGTGGAACAAGCTCCCTCACGACGCCAGGACAGCGGAGTCACTCACCACCTTCCGGAGGCATTTGAAACCCCACCTCTTTAAGGAATACCTGGGATAGGATAAAGTAATCCTTCTACCCCCCCCCCAAAAAATTGTAAAGTGGTTATCCCACTGGCTATAGGGTGAACGCACCAATTGGTGAGTCGCTCTGGATAAGAGCGTCTGCTAAATGACGTAAATGTGCCCTTGAGCAAGGCACTTAACCCTAATTGCTCCTGTAAGTCGCTCTGGATAAGAGCGTCTGCTAAATGACTAAAATGTAAATGTAAACTGGCCCAGTAGATAAGCATGTTAATTGCGTACAGCAGCACATATGTCTTCTATCTGTTATTTGTATGCATTATTACCATGTATGTATGCATTAGAGTATGCATACATAAAAGCAAGGTCTCGCTAAATCGACCTTGATCGTTTCTCAGATCATACATTAAATTATACATTTATTGGCTCTGTTATTGGCTTAGTTTAACCATCTCCAGAGAGATGAAATGGAGCCGTGCCTTTGCTTTGTCACTATCTCTCAGTAAGGGTTGAGTAGTTTACTTTCTAAATGTAATCTGTTACAGTTACTATTTACCTGTCCAAAATTGTAATCAGTAACACAACTTTTGGATTACGCAAACTCAGTAACGTAATCTGATTCATTTTTCCCTTAAGAGGCATTAGAAGACTAAACGGATCCATAAAACACATTTGGTGGGTCATCATAGTGGTCTCTGACTTGTGGTCATAGCATTTACAATGTAGATGTAATGTAGCCAGAGACGTAGGCGTTTTAACTGAATGTATCAGCAGCCATAAATTGGAGCGCTTTACGACCCATGTACTGAATGGCCTGTCACACTGTATTGCTAGCACTCCCCATTGATCTGAATGGAACTGACGGTAGAGTGGCGCTTAGCTGACTCCTTGGAGCATGTCCAAGGAAATGTCTTTATGTGTCCAATCAAACATGTTCCCTGTGTTCGGAGGAATACCCAAGTACCACAGCGAGCCAGTACACTGCAATGATCTCAGATCAGTATGTAGAAGTGCGTCCGATGCATACAGCACCAGGTACAGTGCTAGCATTTTCTTATCGTTTTCTAAAACTGGTTTTTATATAGCCAACAACCACAAAAATCATCATTATTCTGATAGTGAATGATTTGAATGGTTGTAAATCCTCTATATTCCCAACAGCTTTTGTTAATTCCTACAAGCACAATGCTTTCTCCTGATTGATAATGTGTGTATGTGTATTTGTGCATATTGTATATGTTTATATACATTTGCAATACTGTATTACTGACAAGATTTCAGTCATGGGGAATCATTCATTTTGATTCCCCCCCTCCCCTGCCATTCCAATACCGCAACAGTCTCTCCTTCGCTCTGGATGAATGAGTTCTCCCCTTCTCCTCTCCCTGACCCTCTCCCTGACCCTCTCCCTGGTGTCTTCCTCTCCTCCTCTCCAGATGGGCCTCTGGAGTTGCCCCTGTTCCAGCTGATCCCTTCCCAGAGACAGGTGGTGTTCCGTGGGGACCGGCTGCCGCTGCAGTGCACTGTGTCCTACCTGGACCCCTCAGTCACGCTCCTCTGGCGCCACAATGGCCACGTCGTCCACAGCAATGAGGACAGGGGCGTCTACGTAGAGGATACCCTGGTCCACGACTGCTGCCTTCTCACCGGGTAGGGGGAACCGGGGACGTGAGGGGAGAGCTAATCGCTCTCGCTGTCGCACAGACACACCCATGCGTTACAGTTGTGCAGTGCAGTACTCTCACACACATGCATGTATGTGCTCATGCGGTACAGTTTTGCAGTACACACAAACACTCACATCACTGCATCTCGCTAACCATGCTCACATGCACTGACAGACAATCGCACGCATCTGTGCAGAAACACACACACTCTTCCCCTTCTCTCCCTTATTGTAGCCGTGATTGACCTTAGTGTTATCGTCCGCCCTTGATAGGGATCTGAAAGGACAGGGACAGAATAGGGTTGGCGGCATGCCAACGCCTCTGGAAGCTAAATCAGTGCCCCTCTCAGGATGTTTGCGGAGCGCTCCGAGAATGTTGCCGTAGTGCTCGGCGATCACATGCTAACAGGAACAGTTGCTAAATCTTAATTACAGTGATAATGCGGGCAACAATGCTGCTTTTCTCACATTTCGGGGCTCTTTGTTTTCTCTCCATGCTGCTGTTACTGTTAGCTTGGCGGCAGACCTGTGTTCAAATACTATTTAAAATCATTTCAAATACTTTATCTGTGCTCAATTGAGCTTGCCTGGCTTATTGGACCAATCAAATCTTCCCAAACCTGTAAAACCCGCCCATCTGGTCCTCTAAGCAGGCTAAAGCAAACACTCAAAGTATTGGAACGATTTCAAATAGTATTTGAACCCAGATCTGCTTGGCTCGGCGGTAAGCAAGCTCATATGGAGGAGCACATTGCCGTTGATTAGTTTAACTGCTGCTACACTCTGAGCAGGGGGCTCTAACATAAATATTGATGGTGCTGACAGAAATATGTTTCCCTGTGTCAACAGGGCCGGAATGCTTGTTGTCACGGTTTACATAGCGCAAGGAATGCCAGCTCTTTTCCCAGTTCTTGGAAAGATACCGACCCAGAATACCGTAGCTCCCACTGCGACCGATTTGACCAACATTGCCACTTGTATGATGTTGAAGTTTACTATTATGTTCTATTCTCTATAGCTTTGTGGCTGAGTTGATTGTCTCCAAGTATGAGGATGAGTGAAAAGATATGTTGCGTGACCATTTAAATATCTCGCTAGGCTAACAGTATTCAGTGTTACTCTTCCTCCTTGCATTTAATTTGTATTGATAGATTGTTCTGTAGCGGTCTGACAAAATGGAATGACTTAGCATTGCCTCTCCAATGAGGTCTGATGTTCACACCTGGCCACTCATTACGAACTGGCTAATGGCTGTGGAACACTTGTAGCTAATGGCAACTAACAGCTGTAGTGTTAAGTTGTGAATTGTGTCCATCAAACTGCTCTGGTGAATGTATCACTTGTATGTGTGAAGAGACTGGAGAGTGATTAACACATGCCTGTGTTCTCTGCAGCATACACAGCAGAGTGGGCGGCCTGATAAAGAGTCAGCCCATTGTCCATTGTTAGGTGGTGTTCTGTTCTAATGGGCCTGTCATGCCAAATAGTGTCCACTTGACAAAAAGTGTCCCCCCGTGTCACAATGGGACTCGATAAGCTATTAGCATCCGTTGCCAAAAGGACGGGGGAGAGGGCGGGGGGTTTACTAAGCTAACATGTAGAATTGTTTTAAGATGGTCATACCAAGGATCATTTAGCTATTTGATTTTGAATTGTGGGACCCCTTTAAGTATAAAAAAATATATTACACAATTATTTGATGAAACATTGAGTTTGGTCTTACTGCTATTAGCCCATAAAAGCTAATTGAATAACAGATTCATACATTGAAAACAGATGGTCAAAAAATAAATAAAAAGGAGATTTGTTTTAAAGTCCTATATCTGAGAGATTTTATTTTATTAATTTTTGTACCCATATTTAACACATTTTGGGGGGCACTAAACTAAACTGAACAAAAATATAAATGCAACATGCAATGTTGGAAATCAGTCAATTTAAATAAATTCATTAGGCCTTAATCTATTGATTTCACATAACTGGGCAGGGTCGTAGCCAATCAGAATGAGTTTTTCCCCACACAAGTGCTTTATTACAGACACTTTATTTAATACTCCTCAGCCCTCGTGAGAGTGTCACCTTTCTATAGAGGGAAAGGTGTAGCCCAAACTGTTCGGACGCTACAGACAGAAGTTGGCAGATTGGTGGTACCGACTTCAGACGAGTCCTGTGACGCTTGTGGGGGTCGTAAAGCAAAACGGAGAACACCATCGTGTTTGTGAGAGTCTCAGCTTTTCATATTAGTTTGTAGGCCATTTTTGGGATGGCTCATGGTCTGATAAACACCGCTATAGCTCGGCCACCTTCCACCGCAGATGCGAAAGGCCGCCACTGGCGGATGTGGTGGATTGAGACTGATTTTGATGGGGACTTTTTTATTATGCTAATTAGAGTTCTGTGAGGCGCGGTCATCGACTCTAGGGTTTTTGAAACAAGTTTTGTTTAGATAATAAGATGAAAACATTACTTTGAATTACTTTTGGGTACCTTGTTAACATTTCAACAACAAAATAGGGATTTACAACAATTAATTAATTAAATGAACACCATGTGGGAAAAAAAACCTACCTGGCAATATTTAAGATAAAAAATGAAAATGTTGCTCTTTTTGTGGAACAGGTGTGTCATGAACTAGTTTATTTTATTTAATATACCCACATAGCTATAGGCTCAAATCAACACATAAACAATAACGTGCAATTTAGTTAAGAAAACAGAAGTATGAATGACAAGTAAAGTACATCATATGAGAGGGGGATCCTCAAAGAGTTTTGGCAGAAGTAGGGTATGGGTGATTTTTTTTGGTGTGGTGTGTGGGATAGAGAGGAGGTGGGTGCTACGGGTGGTTCTCCACGTCACTTTACCTCGACAGGCAGCCAGCCACGGGAGGGGGACTGCAAAGTCCAGGCACAGCTGCTCTCTTCGCTCTTGGAGTGTTTGCAGTGCTAGTGTATGTAGCGCATCTGTGTATCTCACTGTGCCCAGGATGATATGGCAAGTACAGTTTCTTAGCAGATTAGATTAAGCAACATGACAATAACAGTAGCTGTAGATAATGTAATGAAAAGTGGGAGGGGGATTGGTCATGGAAGACGTCAGGTGGATCCAGGTCTGGGGATACGGTAGGCAGAATGGCAGAACTCCTAGATCCTGGCGAACAGGAGCAGAGTAAAAAGGAAAGGGGAACAGACAGAGGAGTAGAAGGATGCAGAATGAAAAACACACCGGTTACAGGTAGATCAGGGGCGCGTTGAGCAGGAAACAACATTTTGGAATGTTCAGATATAAGTATGTTATGTAGAACAAACATGCCTCTCCGACATGTAGAACATCCCAGTCCTTAGAGGTTGTGATACACTCACAAATGCTGGGCTACAGCAGCTCCATCTTGCCCTCTAATAGGCCAGGTAGAATTGTCACCATATTGCTTACACCTTTCAAACCCTCTCAGGTCCACACAAGTGCATAGGGTGTAAGGGCTAGGGGTTGATTTGGGATTCAAGGATAGGCTCTTTCTCAATTTGTCTTTCTTCGATTCCTCACGTCCTTTCTCTTCACATCCTTTAAAAAACGGATTGGAGGAGAATATGCGAGGAGGAAAAATCACATAATTACTGACTGCTGTCACACAACTATCATGCTGCAGGAGAAGGAGGAAAAAGTCCTGTGCACATGCACAGATGCTTACCATTATCTGTATGGGTGCTGACAAGGGCAGCCATTTTCTTTGCCCTCACTTTGCAATATCTCACACTACTGCTTGTGTTCACGCCATATCACTGAGTCTGCGTTTAAGTATATGCATTACGTACATAAACACGTGTTCACTCTCATTTATCAGGAGATGACTGCATTACTCTTGATATTGCATGTTAAATTAAATTGAATCAACATAAGAGCATGCGCAAATGTGTAGAAAAAGAGGGAAGGGAAGCACTGCTGGGATACAATAGTAGAACTTTGTAGGTAGAAGATGCTCTTTGGGAAAATAGATAAACGGTCATCAAAAAACAAAGAGGACCGATGCACTCTTTATATATTTAGTTTGCAATGTATTTATTGTGATGGCATGTTCAAAATAACAAAAACTTGTTCTATTGAACATGCCAAAAGAATAAAGTCATTTTACACTAAATAATATGAAGAGTGCCTTGGTCCTCTTTGCTTTTTGATGAGCAAATGTGTGTTGAGTTTGAAATGGTTATTCACTCACTACTTCCTTGCTGACTTTGCTAAGGTTGGTCACGGTCGTCTTGTCTGTACTTGACATTTCATCTTGATGTGTGTTGATTGTCAAATCTGAAATATAAGCACAGTAATATTCTAGCCCAGCTTTAAGACTGAGATGTTGTATCTAACATTATAACACTAACCCTGTAGTGAAGGGCTGTATTATTCTTACGTTGCTGGTTCGGTTTGGGTGTGTTCGTCTCCGGGTGTCAGTCAAAATGCAATGATGGCAAGACACAGTGAATGGTTGACTTGTAGTTTACTTGGAGGAATAACAGTATATAACAGGCAGAGTATGTACAGAGCTATGGCTTGATCACTAGGAAGGCTACTGCATGTACTGTGCCACTGATCTATGACTATGGACATGGAAGGGTGAATGTGGGGTTTCTCTAGGAGAGAGCAGAACACAAAGTGCCATTAATATCAGGATAACATACTGTACATGGAATACAACGACATTATATGACACCACTTAAAAGATTAACTTTATAGGCATCACTATAACCATGTTACTACATACAGTGCCTTCAGAAAGTATTCATACCCCTTGACTTATTCCACATTTTGTTGTGTTACAGCCTAAATAAAAAAGGGATTTAATAGATTTTGTTTCCACCCATCTACACACAATACCCCATAATGACCAAGTGAAAACATGTTTTTAGAAATTTTTGCAAATTGATTGAAAATTAAATATCTAATTTACACACCCCTGAGTGATTACTTTGTTGAAGCACCTTCGGCAGCGATTACAGCTGTGAATTTTGTAGGGTAAGTCTCTAAGAGCTTTGCACACCTGAATTGTACAATATTTGACCATTATTCATTAAAACAATTCTTCAAGCTCTGTCAAGTTGATTGTTGATCATTGCTAGACAGCCATTTTCAAGTCTTGCCAAAAAAACGTAAGTCAAAACTGTAACTAGGCCACTAAGGAACATTCAATATCATCTTGGTAAGCCACTCCAGGGTAGATTTGGCCTTGTGTTTTAAGTTATTGTCCTGCTGAAAGGTGAATTTGTCTCCCAGTGTCTGTTGGAAAGCAGACTGACCAGGTTTCCCTTTCAACTCTAGGATTTTGCCTGTGCTTATAGCTGTATTCCGTTTCTTTCTATCCTAAAAAAACTCCCTAGTCCTTGCCGATGACAAGCATACCCGTAACATGTTGCAGCCATCACCATGCTTGAAAATATAAAGAGTGGTAGTTAGTGATGTGTTTTGTTAGATTTGCCCCAAACGTAACGCTTTGTATTCAGCACATAAAATTAATATCTTTGCCACATTTTTTTGCAGTTTTACTTAAGTGCCTTGTTGCAAACAGGATGCATGTTTTGGAATATTTGTATTCTGTACAGGCTTCCTTCTTTGCACTCTGTCATTTAGGTTAGTATTGTGGAGTAACTACAATGTTGTTGATCCAGCCTCAAAGTTCTCATATTTAAAATCACCATTGGCCTTATGGTGAAATCGATGAGCAGTTTCATTCCTCTCCGGCAACTGAGTTAGGAAGTACGCCTGTATCTTTGTAGTGACTGGGTGTACTGATACAAAGCCTAATTAATAACATCACTGTGCTCAAAGGGATATTCAGTTTCTGCTTTTTTTTTTTTACTCATCTACCAATCGGTGCCCTTCTTTTCAAGGCATTGAAAAACCTCCCTGGTCTTTGTGGTTGAATCTGTGCTTAAAATTCACTACTCGATTGAGGGACCTTACAGATAATTGTATATGTGGGGTACAGAGATGGGGTAGTCATTCAAAAATCATGTTAACCACTATTAGTGAACACAGAATGAGTCCGTGCAACTTATTATGCGATTTGTAAAGCACATGTGTTCTCCTGAAATCATTTAAGCCTGCCAGAACAAAGGGGTTGCATACTTATTGATATAAGACATTTCAGCTTTACATTTTTTATTAATTTCAAACATTTTCTACAAACAAAATTCCACTTAATACACTGAAAAGGCACACTAATGTGCTATAATACCCCAAATGTTATGCATACACAAATATTATACACAGAGTGTAAGAGCTCCCTTTAACTGAAATGACCGCGACCCGTCGTCCACTAATAAATTAATACCACGGATGGGCCGCTCATGTTATAAACCCACTTCAGTAATAACCAAACAAAACCGTGTGTACGCGGTTACTAAAGGAATTATGCATCACACCTAGAATGAGAACACAGAGAGGCACAGAGAGGCAAGCTTTCGTACAAACCCACCGTGTAACTTATTTACCGACCTGTGTCTGTGCCTGTTTTACTACGCTTTTACCATGTCGGAGGGTACATCCGTGGTTGGTGGACTGTTCTGAAAATAAATGCGTTGTTTGCATCTCCGAGTGGGGGCCAGGAAATAATTAAAACCAATTGTTAGATGCTACCACCACCTCTCCAAATCAAAACCAAACATGGATGTCAATGTTTGCATGCACAAACTCCATTCTACTTCCTGTCTGCGGCAACATGTAAATAAGTTGCACGGTGGGTTAGTGTTATACTGCTAGACCGAGATACAAAATCTCAGTCTAGAAGCTGGCCTAAGTAATACTCAAGATATTGTTGGCACAATAAGTACAGTAGCACAATGAGTTGTACGTTGAGTTAACAACTGAATCTGATTTGTTCAGTTCTGTTCTGACTGACAGTTTTTATATCAAGTTTTAGATAGAAAAGAAAGAAAGGATACCTGTCTACGAAGTGTTCATTTCTTGAGGAGGGGTACGACTGGCTTTCTTAAAGTTGGAGGGAAAGCAGTCAGTGGTCAGACATAAGAGGGAGGAGGGGATGGAGTCGAGTGGGCAGGTTGTTGGGCAATCGGACGTCACTAGACACAGGATTTCGTCTTGAGGAAGAGGAGAGAACGAGTAACAGGATGAAGAGAAGGAAGAGGCAGAATCAGGAGACAGGAGGGAGAAAGATTCAAACAGAAGGAGAGATGATAGGTTTTACATCATCCAGATATTTTTTGTTGGTGCAGATTAAGAAGACACAGGGAGAGAAAGCCATTTGGACTATTGAGATGTTCCCCTTGTTTGTTTGTCACTCACAGTTTACTGGTTGATGTGGTGAAGTTACACTTGCTGCAGTGATTGTAGGGATTCCATAGGAATGGAGCTTTAAAAAAGAAGTGTGACATACTGCTTGTAATTAAGACATTATGCTAATAAAAAATTACATAATCAGATAATTAATTGTGCAATGTAAACATGGCAAATATCTGGTTGTCTTACCTCCTGATGTGATTTTTTAAAGCTCAGCTCGCATTTCTGGTGTTGTTGGGAGGAAGTTGTTTGACAGAGGCCCACACCATGGCAGCCTGGTATGAAACAAGAAAAACAAGGATAAACTACCTATCATGAATGTAGTAATTCAGCAAAAAATCTCACTGCAACAGGGTTTTTATAAATTTTATAAATTTATTTGCATTTTAATGAGGGAAATAAGTATTTGACCCCCTCTCAATCAGAAAGATTTCTGGCTCCCGGTTGTCTTTTATATAGGTAACGAGCTGAGATTAGGAGCACACTCTTAAAGGGAGTGCTTCTAATCTCAGTTTGTTACCTGTATAAAAGACACCTGTCCACAGAAGCAATCAATCAATCAGATTCCAAACTCTCCACCATGGCCAAGACCAAAGAGCTCTCCAAGGATGTCAGGGTCAAGATTGTAGACCTACACAAGGCTGGAATGGGCTACAAGACCATCGCCAAGCAGCTTGGTGAGAAGGTGACAACAGTTGGTGCGATTATTCGCAAATGGAAGAAACACAAAAGCACTGTCAATCTCCCTCGGCCTGGGGCTCCATGCAAGATCTCACCTCGTGGTGTTGCAATGATCATGAGAACGGTGAGGAATCAGCCCAGAACTACACGGGAGGATCTTGTCAATGATCTCAAGGCAGCTGGGACCATAGTCACCAAGAAAACAATTGGTAACACACTACGCCGTGAAGGACTGAAATCCTGCAGCGCCCGCAAGGTCCCCCTGCTCAAGAAAGCACATGTACATGCCCGTCTGAAGTTTGCCAATGAACATCTGAATGATTCAGAAGAGAACTGGGTGAAAGTGTTGTGGTCAGATGAGACCAAAATCGAGCTCTTTGGCATCAACTCAACTCGCCGTGTTTGGAGGAGGAGGAATGCTGTCTATGACCCCAAGAACACCATCCCCACCGTCAAACATGGAGGTGGAAACATTATGCTTTGGGGGTGTTTTTCTGCTAAGGGGACAGGACAACTTCACCGCATCAAAGGGACGATGGACGGGGCCATGTACCGTCAAATCTTGGGTGAGAACCTCCTTCCCTCAGCCAGGGCATTGAAAATGGGTCGTGGATGGGTTTTCCAGCATGACAATGACCCAAAACACACGGCCAAGGCAACAAAGGAGTGGCTCAAGAAGAAGCACATTAAGGTCCTGGAGTGGCCTAGCCAGTCTCCAGACCTTAATCCCATAGAAAATCTGTGGAGGGAGGTGAAGGTTCGAGTTGCCAAACGTCAGCCTCGAAACCTTAATGACTTGGAGAAGATCTGCAAAGAGGAGTGGGACAAAATCCCTCCTGAGATGTGTGCAAACCTGGTGGCCAACTACAAGAAACGTCTGACCTCTGTGATTGCCAACAAGGGTTTTGCCACCAAGTACTAAGTCATGTTTTGCAGAGGGGTCAAATACTTATTTCCTTCACTGTAACTGTCAGGTCTCACGGTAATTGACCGTTAATTAACATAAACACATCTAGCATCTCCTGGCTTCCACACATAGCAAACAAGCCACTGATGCAGACCTTTGGAACATCTACATTTAAAAAAGACTAATCCGTATAATATAGCCTACACCTTCACAATAAATCCATTATTTACACTACCAGTCAAAAGTTTAGACACTGTCACGGAATCAGCCGAGGCTGCTCCTCCTTGCTCGGGCAGGCTTCGGCGTTCGTCGTCCCCCGGAGTACTAGCTGCCACCGATCTATGTTTCTGTGTTTGACTTGTTTTGTCTTGATTGTGTACACCTGTTTCCTATTATGTTGTATTGTATTCCCTATTTAATCCTCTGTCGTTCATTGTGTGTTGTGTGTGATTGTTCTCGTCATTTTCGGCAGTTGCTAGTGTGCGGGTATTCCCCCTCCCTGTTTGGAGGTTGTTTTCTCTTCTGGTTACTTTGTTAGTAAAGTATCGTTTCCAGTAGCTCGGTGTCCTGCGTTTGACTTCGCCTACCGCATTCACGTCACACTTTGACAGACACACCTACTCATTCAAGGGTTTTTCTTTATTTTTACTGTTTTACATTGTAGAATAATAGTGAAGACATCAAAACTATGAAATAACTCATATGGAATCATGTAGTAACCAAGAAAGTGTTAAACAAATCAAATATATTTTATATTTGAGATTCTTGAAATAGCCACCCTTTGCCTTGATGACAGCTTTGCACAGTCTTGGCATTCTCTCAACCAGCTTCAAGAGGTAGTCACCTGGAATGCATTTCAATTAACAGGTGTGCCTTGTTAAAAGTTAATTTGTGGAATTTCTTAACTTCTTAATACATTTGAGCCAATCAGTTGTGTTGTGACAAGGTAGGGGGGGTGTACAGAAGATAGCCCTATTTGGTAAAAGACCAAGTCCATGTTATGGCAAGAACAGCTCAAATAAGCAAAGAGAAACGACAGTCCATCATTACTTTAAGACATGAAGGTCAATATGGAACATTTCAATAACTTTTAATGTTTCTTGAAGTGCAGTTGCAAAAACCATTGACATTTGACATTTTAGTCATTTAGCAGACGCTCTTATCCAGAGCGACTTACAGGAGCAATTAGGGTTAAGTGCCTTGCTCAAGGGCACATCGACAGATTTTTCACCTAGTCGGCTCGGGGATTAGAACCAGCGACCTTTCGGTTACTGGCACAACGCTCTTAACCACTAAGCTATCTGCCACCATCAAACGCTATGATGAAACTGGCTCTCATGAGGACCACCACAGGAATGGAAGACCCAGAGTTACCTCAACGAGGCCGCCATGGAGACGGTCAAAAACGTAAAGTTTCTCTACGTCAAACCACATGGACACTGTGGTGAAGAAGGCGCTATAGCGACTCTTTAACATTAGGAGGCTGAAGAAATGTGGCCTGTCCCGAGGGCCCTCACAGTGTTCTACAGGAGCACCATCGAGAGCATACTGTCGGACTGCATTACATACAGCCTGGTACGGTAACTACCGCAAGGCACTACAGATGGTGGTACGCTCAGCCAAATGCACCATTTGTATTTGTATTTATTATGGATCCCCATTAGCTGCTGCCACTCTTCCTGGCGTCCAGCAACATTAAGGCAGTTATATACAATTTAAAATATGACATGACATTACATTTCATAACACTTTTCACAACACATTAAGTGTGTTCCCTCAGGCCACTACTCTACTATCACATATCTACAATACAAAATCCATGTGTACGTGTGTGTAGAGTGCGTGTCTTATCATGTATATGTGTGCGTCTCTTCACAGTCCCTGCTGTTCCATAAGGTGTATTTCTATCTTTAAAAAAATTAAAAAAAGATTATACTGCTTGCATTAGTTACCTGATGTGGAATAGAGATGTAGCCATGCCTCTATGTAGTACTGTGCGCCTCCCATAGTCTGTTCTTCACTTCGGGATTGTTAAGAGACCTTTGGTGGCATGTCTTGTATGCATGGGTGTCTGAGCTGTGGGCTAGTAGTTTAAACAGACACCTAGTGAACAACAACGCTTAGGCCTCTACTTCATGGGGCGGCAGGTAGCTTAGTGGGTAAGAGCGTTGTGCCAGTAACCGAAAGGTTGCTGGTTCTAATCCCCGAGCCGACTAGGTGAAAAATCTGTCGATGTGCCCTTAAGCAAGGCACTTAACCCTAATTGCTCCTGTAAGTCGCTCTGGATAAGAGCGTCTGCTAAATGACTAAAATGTAAATGTAAATGTACTTCCAGCTCCATACATACTATATACATTTTATGGACACAGTCAATTTTACAATAATTATATTTTGTTTGTTTTTACTCCTGAACTTACTCTACCCTCAACCTCTCTGATCATTTTCATGATGTCCATCCAGTTTGCTTCTATATGCCATATCTTTCTAACTGTGCTCTTTCACAAAAGCTCTCAACCTATAACCTATATACTTATTATGGACACAGAATGCTTTACATTAGTTATCTTGTTGTTATTAGTTGATGTTAGTTGTTATTAGTCCCATCCTTCAACTCCATTCAACACCTCCCATCTATCTCTTAACACCATCCATAATGGATTTTTATTTGCCATATATTTTCCAACTGTACTGTAATGTTTTACAAAAGTTCTGAACCTTTCTATTCTCATTGTTTCTACAGATTGTAAATTGAAAATAAACATTTTAGCTAAAAGTATTATTATATTATTGATCGATTGACTATGACTTTTCAGATCACCCAGTAGTGCTATCTGCAGGGTTAGCTCCAGGTAAATATTGCAATCCTTCAGCCATTCCCGGACCTGTGACCAAAAACAAGCTACAAATGGACATTACCAAAACAAATGATCTAATGATTCTGTCTCTTCGCAGCAAAATCTGCAGAGCTGGGAAGATTGTATCCCCAATATAAATAACATTCTATTGGTAGCAAGAATTTTATATAATCATTTAAATTGAAAAATTCAAAGTTTTGAATCCGGCATCGTTTTGCGTATCAGTTCATAAACACTATGCCATGGAATTGGTACGTACACAGAGAGCTAACATATTATTAATGTTAGCGCTCCGTGTACATTTAAGGCCTAGCCGTGCTGCCCTGTTCTGAGCCAATTGTAATTTTCCAAGGTCCCTCTTTGTGGCATCTGACCAAATCGTCCAAGATAGCGTAGCAGTGCAGTTGTGTTTTCTTGTGTGTCCATGTAAATAGCCTGTTTTTTTGTATTTTTTTTGTGTGTATTTTATGTATATATTTCCCTATCACACTTTTCATCCTTCTACTAAATATACTTTCCTGCAACCCGCCTCACTCAATGTGGAACGGATTCTATTATTTACTCCCCTTTATCTAGAATCTCCAGTTGAAACTAGCCAGCCCGCTAACTAGCTACTTGCTTTTAGCCACCGTTAGCGGTTTTCACCCAGAACATCGGATTTTCTGCCAGGAATAACTGAATCACTGGACCTTAACACCGGATCTAGCTAGCCACAACCGAATGGATGTCGAATGGATAATGCTGTAGGCTAATCACCACTGCCCTCGTAGCACCAGTTAGCCTTGAGCCTTGAGCTAGCCCCGGCTATCTACCTCTCTGTCCACCGGACGGGAGTAGCCAGCTAACCAGCTAACTAGCTACATGCTATTAGCCACCGTTAGCAGCTTTTTCTCCATTGTCCGTGGCCTGCACTACCTACCAGCCAGCTCTAGCCTGGACTATTATCGGCCAGTCTGCACTGTCTGCACAGCGAGTTATCGACCCAGAACCTATCGGATTTTCTGCCGGAATCACTGAATCACTGGACCTTTAACACTGGATAATCGCAACTAGCTAGCTGCAACCAAATTAACGTTGTTGTTGGCTAATCAGCCTTGAGCTAGCCTTGAGTCAAGCACATCTCCCGGCTATCTACCTCTCTGTCAACCGGACGGGACCTCCTAGAGTCGACACAGAGCCCTGCCGATCCATCACGACTGGTCTGCCGAAGTAATCGTCTGTGGTTTCAACAGGCTTCCCGTTGCGACGACCATGAAGATCCATCTGCTAGCCCCGGCCTGCTAGCACACGCAAACAACAACCGTGCTTCCTGCTCGCTGTGCTGAAGCACCAATTTGAACTGCTCTCGGACTCACATATTGCTGTTCACTGGACCTTATGATCACTCAGCTGCACAGCTGATGCCTGCTGGACTGTTCCTTTACACGGTACCCTGTCCTATTTATTCTGTTTAGCCTCAGCCCAAACTTTATCGCCATTACCAGTTGTTGTCTTAGCTCTCTATAATAACACCTGTGATTGCTTTATGCCTCTCTCCCATGTCAATATGCCTTGCCTATTGCTGTTCCAGTTAGTTCTTATTATACAATTTCACTGTAGAACCCCAAGTCCCTCTCAAACTGCCTCAAATAGTTCCTTTGTTCCACCCCCCATACACAGCGAGACCGGCTCAATCGGTGCCTCCAGTGATGCTATCTCTTTCATTGTTACCCAACGCTTAGGTTTACCTCCACTGTACTCATATTCTTCCATATCCTTGTATGTACATAATGCCCTGAATCTTTTCTACAACGCCCGGAAATCTGCCCCCTTTATTCTCTGTACCCAACGCACTAGAATACCAGTTCTTAAAGCCTTTAGCCGTATCCTTATTCTAGTCATCCTCTGTTCCTCTGGTGATGTAGAGGCTAACCCAGGCCCTGCAGCCCCCAGTATCACTCCTACTCCCCAGGAGCTATCATTTGTTGACTTCTGTAACCGTAAAAGCCTTGGTTTTCTGCACGTTAACATCAGAAGCCTCCTTCCTAAGTTTGAGTTATTCACTGTGTTAGCACACTCCGCCAACCCTGATGTTCTAGCAGTGTCTGAATCCTGGCTTAGGAAGGCCACCAAAAATTCAGAAATGTCCATCCCCAACTACAACATTTTCCATCTAGATATAACTGCCAAAGGGGGTGGAGTTGCAATCTACTGTAAAGATAGCCTGCAGAGCTCTATCATACTATCCAGGTCTGTGCCCAAACAGTTTGAGCTTCTACTTCTAAAAATCCACCTTTCCAGAAATAAGTCTCTCACTGTTGCCGCTTGCTACAGACCCCCCTCAGCCCCCAGCTGTGCCTTGGACACCATATGTGAATTGATTGCCCCCCATTTATCCTCAGAGTTCGTACTGCTTGGTGACCTACATTTTGATATGCTTAACACCCCGTCCATCCTACAATCCAAACTAGATGCCCTCAATCTCACACAAATGATCAACGAACCTACCAGGTACAACCCTAAATCCGTAAACATGGGTACCCTCATAGATATCATCCTGACTAACTTACCCTCTAAATACACCTCCGCTGTCTTCAACCAGGATCTCAGCGATCACTGCCTTATTGCCTGCGTCCGTAACGGGTCCGCGGTCAAACGACCACCCCTCATCACTGTCAAACGCTCCCTAAAACACTTTAGCGAGCAGACCTTCCTAATTGACCTGGCCCAGGTATCCTGGATGGATATAGATCTCATTCCGTCAGTAGAGGATGCCTGGTTGTTCTTTAAAAGTAATTTCCTCTCAATCTTAAATAAACATGCCCCATTAAAAAAATACAGAACTAAGAACAGATATAGCCCCTGGTTCTCCTCAGACTTGACTGCCCTTGACCAGCACAAAAAAATCCTGTGGCGTACTGCATTAGCATAAAATAGCCCCTGCGATATGCAACTTTTCAGGGAAGTTAGGAACCAATATACACAAGCAGTTAGGAAAGCAAAGGCTAACTTTTTCAAACAGAAATTTGCATCCTGTAGCACTAACTCCAAAAAGTTTTGGGACACTGTAAAGTCCATGGAGAATAAGAGCACCTCCTCCCAGCTGCCAACTGCACTGAGGCTAGGAAACACTATCACCACCGATAAATCTACAATAATCGAGAATTTCAACAAGCATTTTGCTACGGCTGGCCATTCTTTCCACTTGGATACCACTACCCCGGCCACAAGCTCTGCACCCTCCGCTGCAACTTGCCCATGCCCCCCCACCCCGCTTCTCCTTCACACAAATTCAGACAGCTGATGTTCTGAAAGAGCTGCAAAATCTGGACCCCTACAAATCATCTGGGCTAGACAATCTGGACCCTTTCTTTCTAAAACTAGCCGCCGAAATTGTCGCAACCCCTATTACTAGCCTGTTCAACCTCTCTTTCGTAACGTCTGAGATCCCCAGAGATTGGAAAGCTGCCGCGGTCATCCCCCTCTTCAAAGGGGGTGACACTCTAGATCCAAACTGTTACAGACCTATATCTATCCTGCCCTGCCTTTCGAAAGTTTTTGAAAGCCAAGTTAACAAACAGATCACCGACCATTTCGAATCCCACTGTACCTTCTCCGCTATGCAATCCGGTTTCCGAGCTGGTCATGGGTGCACCTCAGCCACGCTCAAGGTCCTAAACAATATTATAACCGCGATCGATAATAGACAGTACTGTGCAGCCGTCTTCATCGACCTGGCCAAGGCTTTCGACTCTGTCAACCACAACATTCTTATTGGCAGATTAAATAGCCTTGGTTTCTCAAATGACTACCTCGTCTGGTTCACCAACTACTTCTCAGAGAGAAGTGAGTTCAATGTGTCAAATCGGAGGGCCTGTTGTCTGGACCTATGGCAGTCTCTATGGGGGTGCCACAGGGTTCAATTCTTGGGCCGACTCTTTTCTCTGTGTATATCAATGATGTCGCTCTTGCTGCTGGTGACTCTCAGATCCACCTCTATGCAGACGACACCATTTTGTATACATCTGGCCCTTCATTGGACACTGTGTTAACAAACCTCCAAACAAGCTTCAATGCCACACAACACTCCTTCAGTAGCCTCCAACTGCTCTTAAACACTAGTAAAACTAAATGCATGCTCTTCAATCGAATGCTGCTGGCACCCGCCCACCCGACTAGAATCACTACTCTCAACGGGTCTGACCTAGAGTATGTGGACAACTACAAATACCTAGGTGTCTGGTTAGACTGTAAACTCTCCTTCCAGACTCACATTAAGCATCCCCAATCCAAAGTTAAATCTAGAATCAGCTTCCTATTTCGCAACAAAGCCTCCTTCCCTCATGCTGCCAAACATGCCCTCGTAAAACTGACTATCCTACCGATCCTTGACTTCGGCGATGTCATTTACAAAATAGCCTCCAACACTCTACTCAGCAAATTGGATGTAGTCTATCACAGTGCCATCCGTTTTGTCACCAAAACCCCATATACTACCCACCACTGTGACCTGTACGCTCTTGTTGGCTGGTCCTCACTACATATTCGTCGCCAAACCCACTGACTCCAGGCCATCTATAAATCACTGCTAGGCAAATCCCCGCCTTATCTTAGCTCATTGGTCACCATAGCAACACCCACCCGTAGTATGCGCTCCAGCAGGTATATCTCACTGGTCATCCCCAAAGCCAACACCTCCTTTGGCCGCCATTCCTTCCAGTTCTCTGCTGCCAATGACTGGAACGAATTGCAAAAATCTCTGAAGCTGGAGACTCTTCTCTCCCTCACTAACTTTAAGCATCAGTTGTCAGAGCACCTTACCGATCACTGCACCTGTACACAGCCCATCTGAAATTAGCCCACCCAACTACCTCATCCCCATATTGTTATTTATTTTGCTAATTTGCACCCCAGTATCTCTATTTGCACATAATCTGTTGCACATCTATCATTCCAGTGTTAATACTAATTGTAATTATTTTGCATTATAGCCTATTTATTGCCTTACCTCCATAACTTGCTACATTTGCACACACTGTATATATATTTTCTGTTGTATTTTTGACTTTATGTTTTGTTCTACCCCATATGTAACTCTGTGTTGTTGTTTTTATTGCACTGCTTTGCTTTATCTTGGCCAGGTCGCAGTTGTAAATGAGAACTTGTTCTCAACTGGCTTACCTGGTTAAATAAAGGTGACTGAATAGGGGTCCAGTGGCGACAAAAGTATAGACTGTAGGACCAGCCTTGTTGATAGTGTTGTTAAAAAGGCAGAGTAGCGCTTTATTATGGACAGACTTCTCCCCGTTTGACCATGACTGTTTACAATCCAGGGTTACTCCAAGCAGTTTAGTCACCTCAACTTGCTCAATTTCCACATTATTTATTACAAGATTTAGTTGAGGTTTAGGGTTTAGTGAATGATTTGTCCCAAATACAATGCTTTTAGTTTTAGAAATATTTAGGAATAACTTATTCCTTGCCACCCATTCTGAAACTAACTGCAGCTCTTTGTTAAGTGTTTGCAGTGATTTCACTTGCTGTCGTAGCTGACGTGTATAGTGTTGAGTCATCCGCATACATAGACACACTGACTTTACTCAAGGCCAGTGGCATGTCATTAGTAAAGATTGAAAAAGTAAGGGGCCTAGACAGCTGCCCTGGGGAATTCCTGATTCTACCTGGATTATGTTGGAGAGGCTTCCATTAAAGAACACCCTCTGTGTTATGTTAGACAGGTAACTCTTTATCCACAATATAGCAGGGGGTGTAAAGCCATAACACAAGTTTTTCCATCAGCAGACTATGATTGATAATGTCAAAAGCCACACTGAAGTCTAACAAAACAGCTCCCACAACAGCTCATCAATTTCTCTCAGCTAATCATCAGTCATTTGTGTAAGTGCCGTGCTTGTTGAATGTCCTTCCCTATATGCGTGCTAAAAGTCTGTTGTCAATTTGTATACAGTAAAATAGCATTGTATTTGGTCAAACACAATTCTTTCCAATAGTTTACTTATGGTTGGTAACAGGCTGATTGGTTGGCTATTTGAGCCAGTAAAGGAGGCTTTACTATTCATGGGTAGTAGAATTACTTTTACTTCCCTCCAGACCTGAGGGCACACACTTTCTAGTAGGCTTAGAATTAAGATATGGCAAATAGGAGTGACAATATCGTACGCTATTATCCTCAGTAATTTTCCATCCAAGTTGTCAGAACTCAATGAATGAATTCAATGAATGATGGAGTTTGCCTTTTTGCACAAAATATCATTTAAGGTGCACCAAAGCTTTTTACTATCATTCTTTATATCATTTATATTTGTTTCATAGTATAGTTTCTGCTTCTTTTTATTCGGTTTAGTCACATGATTTCTCAATTTGCAGTACTTTTGCCAATCGGTTGTGCAGCCAGACTTATTTGCCTTTCCTTTTGCCTCATCCCTCTCAACCATACAATTTTTCAATTCCTTATCAATCCACGGGGATTTAACAGTTTTTACAGTCATTTTCTCAATGGCTACATGCTTATTAGTAACTGGAATAAGCAATTTCATAAATAAAATAAATAAACATTTTATTTGCCACATGCGCCGAATACAACAGGTGTAGACATTACCGTGAAATGCTTACTTACAGCCCTTAACCAACAATGCATTAATTTTTTTTATAAAAAGTACAATAAAACAACAACAACAAAAAAGTGTTGAGAAAAAAAGAGCAGAAGTAAAATAAAATAACAGTAGGGAGGCTATATACAGGGGGGTACCGGTGCAGAGTCAATGTGCGGGGGCACCGGCTAGTTGACGTAGTTGAGGTAATATGTACATGTGGGTAGAGTTAAATTGACTATGCATGAATAATTAACAGAGTAGCAGCAGCGTAAAAAGATGGGGTGGGGGTGGGGGGGCATTGCAAATAGTCTGGGTAGCCATGATTAGCTGTTCAGGAGTCTTATGGCTTGGGGGTAGAAGCTGTTGAGAAGCCTTTTGGACCTAGACATGGCGCTCCGGTACCGCTTGCCGTGCGGTAGCAGAGAGAACAGTCTATGACTAGGGTGGCTGGAGTCTTTGACAATTTTGAGGTGTCAAAGATTCTGACACCGCCTGGTATAGAGGTCCTGGATGGCAGGAAGCTTGGCCCCAGTGATGTACTGGGCCGTACGCACTACCCTCTGTAGTGCCTTGCAGTCGGAGGCTGAGCAGTTGCCATACCAGGCGGTGATGCAACCAGTCAGGATGCTCTCGATGGTGCAGCTGTATAACGTTTTGAGGATCTGAGGACCCATGCCAGATCTTTTCAGTCTCCTGAGGGGGAATAGGCTTTGTCGTGCCCTCTTCACGACTGTCTTGGTGTGTTTGGACCATGATAGTTCGTTGGTGATGTGGACACCAACGAACTTGAAGCTCTCAACCTGTTCCACTACAGCCCCGTCGATGAGAATGGGGGCGTGCTCAGTCCTCTTTTTTTTCCTGTAGTCCACAATCATCTCCTTTGTCTTGGTCACGTTGAGTCAAGTACAGCGTCTGGTTGCTCCTCATGACATACCACAGACCAACAAATATTATTTACATCAACAACATAGGAATCACTACAAAATGTATTGTATGACCTCTTAGGCCCAGCTTTTGGAACTTTGGTTTTCCTTGATATGGCTGTTATATTGTGATCACTACATTTGATGGATGTGGATACTGCTTTAAAGCAAATTTCTGCAACATTAGTAAAGATGGGATCAATACATGTTGATGATTTCATTCCTGTGCTGTTTGTAACTACCCTGGTAGGTTGACAGATAACCTGAACCAGGTTGCAGGCACAAGTTACAGTTTGAAGCCTTTTCTTGAGTGGGCAGCTTGCTGAAAGCCAGTCAATATTTAAATCATCCAGAAAATATACCTCTCTGTTGATATCACATACATTATCAAGCATTTCACACATGTTATCCAGATACTGACTATTAGCACTTGGTGGTCTATAGCAGCGTCCCACAAGATTGGGCTTTAGGTGAGGCAGATGAACCTGTAGCCATATTACTTCAACAGTATTTAACATGAGAATGTCTCTAAGCTTTACAGGAATGTGGTTCTGAATATAAACGTCAACACCTCCACCATTGGCATTTCTGTATTTTCTGTAGATGTTATAACCATGTATTGCTACCACTGTATCATCAAAGGTATTATGTAAGTGAGTTTCAGAGATTGTCAGAATATGAATGTAATCTTTTACTAGCAAATTATTGATTTCATGAACCTTGTTTCTTAAGCTACATATGTTAACGTGGGCTATTTTTAGCACTTTTCTGGGATGCTTGATTGTTTTCATTGCTTTACTGGGAAGCTTAGCAAAAGTAGACATGCTCATGCTATTTATGTTTGTGCAGGATGAGCTGCCCACAGTGGACTTCTTACTAGGGACACCACCTCAGTGATAACAGTATAACTCTGGTTCATAAGCACATGATTACTGTAGGATCAGCAGGGGCATTCAGGGCAGTTAGAGGCACATAAATTAGGTTACTTACATTGTCTTCGAATGCCCCTGGGATAATGTACATTTCCTGAAGCATTATGACAACTCAGCGACACAATGGTAGGGATTAACTGAGCTGGGCTTGGGTCATTGATAAGTCATGGTCTCAACGCAGCCTTAAAATGCTGTGAAAGGATCCAGGAACCCAAATGATTTGGGTGTATCCCATCTTCCTTATAAAACGAGCTTTGCTTCCAGAAGGTATCAAATTTGTCAATAATTGTTACACCCACAGAGCTGCAATAGTCACGTAGCCAGTTATGGAAGGCTAAAAGTCTGCTGAAACGTTCAATGCCACGATTTAGGGAGGGCACAGGGCCAGATATTATGGGGCGTTTGTTGGAGCAGTGGGTGCACACTGCCTGTCCTCCAGGACACCTACAACATCAGGTGTCGCAGGAAGTCCAAGAAGATGATCAGGGACCTCAGCCACCCGACCCACTGCCTGTTCTCCCCGCTTCCATCACTCAGACGCGGGCAGTACAGGAGCATCATGTCTAAAACTAACAGACTGGCCAATAGCTTCTACCCCCAGACCATCAGGCTGCTGAATAGCCACCACTAGTCAGCTACCTGCTTCCCCTGTCCCCCTCCTGCCCCCTCGGACTATCTTAAATAGCGTAAATAACCTGTAACTTCGATCGCATTTTCCCCAGTCTTTTGACTGCACGCACCTCCATTTCCAGGCGACTCTCTCTCTCTCTCTGCATGCTTCAGAACAATCAGAACATAGCAACCAGCATAGTAACGAACGCTATCGATTTCTTTCTTTCATTACGTAGCTGGGCAGAATTTGGCAAGTTTTAGCAACGGCCCTAGCAACGGACGCTAATACCTTATCGAATCCCATTGTGACACAGGTGGGAACACTTTTTGTCAAGTGGACATTATTTGGCATGACAGGCACTCCTTATGCAATCTAACTCCATTAAGTGGCTCTGGGGAGGGTGTTTTGTGACGTTCATCAGTGTTAGCCGAGCCCTCTGACCCCTCACAGCAACACACACACACTTCAGGAACACACTCTAGCAACATGCGCACACACAACCACTCATGCATACACGCAGCTGCAGAGACACACACACACACACACACACACACACTCTCCAGGAACACACACACACAAACGTGAGGGGAGAGCTAATCGCTCTCGCTCGCTGTCGCACAGACATACTCAGTAGTACACACATGCACGTGCACTCATGCATTTCAGTTGTGCAGTGCAGTACTCACACACACACACATACATGTACGTTGTGCAGTACACACATACAAACACATACATCACTGACATCACTGCATCTCGCTAACCATGCTCGCATGCACTGACAGGCAATCGCACACATCCGTGCACAAACACTCCCAATTATCCTTTTCCACCACTGTGTCCCAGAGCGGAATGTGATGGATTTTGTCTCATTCTCATTCTGATTAGGCCTCGCAATTAGCCAAGGCTTTCCCTTGCAAATATAAATTATGCCATTTTCTCCCTCCAAGTGGAACCTATATGGTAATGTTGCTCTTGGCAGCCACTGGTTCAGTCAAGCTTTCCCAGCAGCGCGAGAAAGGCAAGCTGGAACTGAGGAACTGCGTTGGTTTCCACTGCAGACTGTTGACACCAAAAACACCACTCTCAGCCCAGTCTGAACCTCACCTCCACTCTGCTTCTATATCATCAAGTGTGTCGACAGACAAGCCGGGAATTAGAGAGAGGGGGGACGTTCTGGCCCTGGTGCTCTCATTAAATGAAGGATCAGAGATTAGTAATGATCTGGCCTCTCCACCATGCCAGGAGCCAGGTCCATGTCAATGACATGAGGCCATATTTGTAGTCATTATGCTCTTTTTGTTGATGGAGTTAACCTTTAAATATCGTCCTCTGAGTAGTGTTTGTGTGTGTGTGCGTGTGCGGTGTGTGTGTGTGTGTAGCCCTGTATGATAGCCCATTAGAGAGGAAAAGTCTAAACACATAGTATTTATCATGAAGCTTAAACCCCCCAATGTGTTATTTGAACTTAAACCCCCCCCCCCCCCAAGAAGTCATATTGAATCTGGATTTTATGATCTCTATTAAGGTGATCCCAAATGTTTTCATAGCTTTTCTCTCACCTCAATTGAGCGTAGGCACAAACCAAAGTTGCCCATACTTCATTCTTCAGAGGGTGCCATGCTACACAATGTGCCAGTGTAAACATTCAGGATATATTACGTAGTCTTGCTGTCACTGAGGATATTTGGGGTGTGATGTAGAAACTGTCTACTATGGTAAGGCTGATGCTGGGAAAAGTGTATTTGTGTTTGTGTGTGCGTGTGTGATTTTGTGTGTGTGCACAGGTGTGTATGTGTGGTATGCATGTGTGTGTGTGTGTATACTATATGTATCATTACAACTCCGCTCACAGGCACAGAATGATAAGATCTTCCATTTCCATATTTCATTCAGATTTTAGGACCAAAATAAAGGTCCCTGAATGCTAATGTTGTGTGTGTGTGTATGTGTGTGTGTGTGTGTGTATGTACACTACCGGTCAAAAGTTTTAGAACACCTACTCATTCAAGGGTTTTTCTTTATTTTTACTATTTTCTACATTGTAGAATAATAGTGAAGACATCAAAACTATGAAATAACACATATGGAATCATTTAGTAACCAAAGAAGTGTTAAACAAATCAAAATATATTTTATATTTGAGATTCTTCAAATAGCTACACTTTGCGTTGATGACAGCTTTGCACACCTCCCTGACCAAGACCCTTCTCCCCCGATTGCTCAGTTTGGCCGGTCGGCCAGCTCTGGGAAGAGACTTGGTGGTTCCAAACTTCTTCCATTTAAGAATGATGGAGGCCACTGTGTTCTTGGGGACCTTCAATGCTGCAGACATGTTTTGTTACCCTTACATTTTACATTTACATTTTAGTCATTTAGCAGACACTCTTACCCAGAGCGACTTACAGGAGCAATTAGGGTTAAGTGCCTTGCTCAAGGGCACATCTACAGATTTTTCACCTAGTCGGCTCGGCGATTAGAACCAGCGACCTTTCGGTTACTGGCACAACGCTCTTAACCACTAAGCTACCTGCCGCCCCATGTACAAGTAACACTGCAAGGACACAGGTTTTAAGAAGACAATTTGGCAGCAAAATAAATAGAGAACAACAATTCTAAAATGACTTAACCTGCACTGTATGAGTAAAATAACTTGGATAAAAATAAAATCATTCTGTCAATATTTAGGACAAAAGGACGTGAAATCTGAAAAGACAAAATGATATAAAACTTACAACATATGATCAGCAAGCCAACAACACAACGGTACTCTTTAGAGATAATCCTGTGAGTATTGATTACAGTTCTCCCACTTAAAAAGATGAGAGAGGCCTGTAATTTTCATCATAGGTACACGTCAACTATGACAGACCAATTGAGATTTTTTTTCTCCAGAAAATCACATTGTAGGATTTTTAATGAATTTATTTGCAAATTATGGTGGAAAATAAGTATTTGGTCACCTACAAACAAGCAAGATTTCTGGCTCTCACAGACCTGTAACTTCTTCTTTAAGAGGCCCCTCTGTCCTCCACTCGTTACCTGTATTAATGGCACCTGTTTGAACTTGTTATCAGTATAAAAGACACCTGACCACAACCTCAAACAGTCACACTCCAAACTCCATTATGGCCAAGACCAAAGAGCTGTCAAAGGACACCAGAAACAAAATTGTAGACCTGCACCAGGCTGGCAAGACTGAATCTGCAATAGGTAAGCAGCTTGGTTTGAAGAAATCAACTGTGGGAGCAATTATTAGGAAATGGAAGACATACAAGACCACTGATAATCTCCCTCGATCTGGGGCTCCACGCAAGATCTCACCCCGTGGGGTCAAAATGATCACAAGAACGGTGAGCAAAAATCCCAGAACCACATGGGGGGACCTAGTGAATGACCTGCAGAGAGCTGGGACCAAAGTAACAAAGCCTACCATCAGTAACACACTACGCCGCCAGGGACTCAAATCCTGCAGTGCCAGACGTGTCCCCATGCTTAAGCCAGTACATGTCCAGGCCCGTCTGAAGTTTGCTAGAGTGCATTTGGATGATCCAGAAGAGGATTGGGAGAATGTCATATGGTCAGATGAAACCAAAATATAACTTTTTGGTAAAAACTCAACTCGTCGTGTTTGGAGGAAAAAGAATGCTGAGTTGCATCCAAAGAACACCATACCTAATGTGAAGCATGGGGGTGGAAACATCATGCTTTGGGGTTGTTTTTCTGCAAAGGGACCAGGACGACTGATCCGTGTAAAGGAAAGAATGAATGGGGCCATGTATCGTGAGATTTTGAGTGAAAACCTCCTTCCATCAGCAAGGGCATTGAAGATGAAACGTGGCTGGGTCTTTCAGCATGACAATGATCCCAAACACACCGCCCGGGCAACAAAGGAGTGGCTTCGTAAGAAGCATTTCAAGGTCCTGGAGTGGCCTAGCCAGTCTCCAGATCTCAACCCCATAGAAAATCTTTGGAGGGAGTTGAAAGTCTGTGTTGCCCAGCGACATCCCCAAAACAGCACTGCTTTAGAGGAGATCTGCATGGAGGAATGGGCCAAAATACCAGCAACTGTGTGTGAAAACCTTGTGAAGACTTACAGAAAACGATTGCCAACATAGGGTATATAACAAAGTATTGAGAAACTTTTGTTATTGACCAAATACTTATTTTCCACCATAATTTGCAAATAAAGTCATTAAAAATCCTACAATGTGATTTTCTGGATTTTTTTTCATTTCTCATTTTGTCTGTCATAGTTGACGTGTACCTATGATGAAAATTACAGGCCTCTCATCTTTTTAAGTGGGAGAACTTGCACAATTGGTGGCTGACTAAATACTTTTTTCCCCACTGTAGATACCGGTTAACAGTGGTTAAAAATCAAGAAGCACATACATCGGACAAAGAGTTATGGAGAACTGACTTCATCATAGTGCAGAGAATTACAGGGAGAGGGGGATGAGGGACTGGACTGGGGGCGCTACAACTCCTCCATTCACACAGTAAAACACAGATGGGTACACTTGACTAGACCAATGGACAGGCAGAGACAAATCACTGGAGAGAGAAGGTTATTGGTGGAGGATCTGCTGCAGCACCTCCAGCAAGTGTTTCAGGCCGTAGATGTAGCCTTGGTCCTGGCTCTCGCTGGGGAAGACCTGGGCAAAGTCAATCGTCCTCACCTCCACTTCGCTGGCCCTCTGCTCTGGATGTGGCTCCCCACGGCCTCCCTCCCCCACCCCACCCCAGACTCTTCTCCAGATCTACGGACAATTCTTTCAACCTCATGGCTTAGTTTTTGCTCTGACATGCACTGCCAACTGTGGGACCTTATATAGACAGTTGTGTGCCTTTCCAAATCATGTCCAATCAATTGAATTTACCACAGGTGGACTCCAATCAAGTTGTATAAACATCTCAAGGATCATCAATGGAAACAGGATGCACCTGAGCTCAGTTTCGAGTCTCATAGCAATTGGTCTGAATACTTATGTAAATAAGGTATTTCTTTTTTTCTTTTTTTATACATTTGTACAGGGGCGGCCTGTTCAATAGGGCGATATGGGCGACGCACTGCCAAACGGGAAAAGGAAGGGATTTTTTTTCTAATCAATTATATCACGGCAACAGTAGTTATCAGTGTTGTAATCTATACGTCTGATCTGCCACAGTGCCACACTGCCACTAAATGTCAAATCAGGCTAAAGTCGTGCTTCAAATGGCTCCCCCCCCTTTTGGGGCGATTTCAGTCAGGTTGAAAATCGCCCAGAAGTCTGTCATAGACTCCCATGTAAAATCTATTTTTTTCAAATTTCCGAGCTTTCAATACAATCTCTATGGGTGTCTGAGGGCTTGCACTTACGCGCTTTCGTCATACGTAACGTAACCATGAACGTAACTTTGAAAAGAGCGGATTGTGTCTTTGAAAGAAGTTCCTTTTTGTCGGCGAACAAATGAAGATAAATTGGCAACGAAACAATTAGGACCTCCCAGACCAAATTTAATAATTCAACAGGTTTCTACTAAAGGCGGAAAGTCCTACACCCGAGGATTTTCCAAAAATTGGTACGAACGAAAAAATTACATTGCCACTCAACTGGATGAGGGATACAGGCTAGCTGTCCGCCGCCACAACGATGAGGTTAGTGTTGATAATCACAAGTTTACTGGAGAACTGAGACCAAGTAGAGACTTTGGACAGGGTGGATATGGTATAATAAAGGCAGTTTATTCAGAGGTAAAGATATCTGGAATCGCGTGCACGGACCCGTTCGTCAAACTCTTAGGGAGCTATACATTAAGCCCCATTACTTACCATATCAGATAAGAGAAATTGCTGCAGCTACATATATTTTACATCCTGGCCCTACATAGTTCACTATTTGCATCACTTACCAAAATATTACATGTGGTCATATATGCTTGGAAAGTGGAGATGCCATAGAACGTCAAAAAAGTAAACATTGCTGGAGACACATTGCCGTTTTGTAGAAGACATCGCGTTTGCTAGCGAAGAGATTTGTTGTGGCAAATGAACTTGGGCTGGGAATTGCCAGGGACCTCACGATAAGATATATGCATTGCGACTGCGAGTCTCATGATTCTATACGTATTGCGATTCGATACTGTGATTTTATTGCGCACCATATGTCTGTTGCAGAGGGATCAGAAAGCCATGAGAACGAGTTTTGATCAGTCATGGAAATAAAAGTGCTGAAAACAAATTGGCTCCCAATGTGAAAAGATTGAGAACAAGCTATGAAGGAACAATAATGGTGTTTTGGTGCAGGTACAGCCAACTAGCGCTAAAATATTGCGATATTGTCAATACAGTATATCGTAAAGTATCACTATGTAACTCGATTTCTTTCACCCCAATCCCTCAAATTAACGGTAAATAACTGAATTGTTTGCCCCACATTTAGCTAAGATGATTAGCTAGCCAGCTAAAATGTTTTATTTAGTTAGCAGTCGCATCTACAATAGTTTACTGTCAATAACATGTCTCCAAAAATGAGTGGTGTCTCCAATTGTGTTGACATTTTACAATTGCGATGCGCATCCATGAGTATCCACTTTCTGTAGCTCAGCTGGTAGAGCACTGCGCTTGTAACGCCAAGGTAGTGGGTTCGAACCCCGGGACCACCCATACACAAAAATGTATGCACGCATGACTGTAAGTCGCTTTGGATAAAAGCGTCTGCTAAATGGCTTATTATTATTATTATTATCTGAAGAGAGCCCCGAAACATTGTGTGCAGACATTTTATGCAATAAATGAAGTAGGTTGAATCTAGTAGTTCTGATCTTCTGATTGGTCCTGATGAGTTGGGCGAAGTCCCCTCCAGGCTACTGTCACTGTTGCATTGGCTCTGAGTCGGGTTCTCTGTCTTCAAATGTTCAGCCTAAGAGAGGGGATTTTTGTGTGTGTGTGTGTGTGTTTAACAGTGATGATGTGTGTGTGTGTGTGTGTGTGTGTGTGTGTTTAACAGTGATGATGTGTGTGTGTGTGTGTTTGTGTGTGTGTGTGTGTGTGTCCTCAGAGCAAGAACTCGTGAGTTGGAAGAACTGAGAGGCCTATGGCGTGGGTGTTGTCCTTGGCCACCTGCTGACAAGGCTGACAAGATAGGACCCTTTTGTCCATTGTTATTGGATAGGAACAGAACTTATAACCAGCTCCTGACCTAAATAGATCTTAGCACAACATTTTACTCAACATATCATATTCCATATTCACTATAACAAATATATTTACTACGACATTAGCAAGAACCGCCACATCCTCAGCCGGCTAATCCAGTGTGTGAAGTTTTGCGGAGTGTTTGAGTTAGCTTTGCGAGGCAAAGATGAAACTGAGGGCTCCACCAACCCTGGTAAGCCAACACTTTTGAGATCAGTCAATAAATGCTTCTGGTATTGACTTATATGCTGCCCCTGTCTTCATGTTGTTGCTGGACATATCTTTTTTAAAATGTGTGTAGGTCACCTAAATCATCAGAAAAATTGCCCCCCCTGAGAATTTTTTCAGGAGCCGCCACTGCATTTGTAAGAACTTCTAAAAACCTGTTTTCACTTGGTCATTATGGGGTATTGTGTGTAGATTGATGAGGAACATTTTTAAGTTAATACATTTTAGAATAAGGCTGTAACCTAACAACATTTGGAAAAAGTAAAGGGGTCTGAATACTTTCCGAATGCACTGTATGTGTGTGTGTATATATATATATATATACAGTGTGGAGAACAAGTATTTGATACACTGCCGATTTTGCAGGTTTTCCTACTTACAAAGCATGTAGAGGTCTGTAATTTTTATCATAGGTACACTTCAACTGTGAGAGACGGAATCTAAAACAAAAATCCAGAAAATCACATAATTAATTTGCATTTTATTGCATGACATAAGTATTTGATCACCTACCAACCAGTAAGAATTCTGGCTCTCACAGACCTGTTAGTTTTTCTTTAAGAAGCCCTCCTGTTCTCCACTCATTACCTGTATTAACTGCACCTGTTTGAACTCGTTACCTGTATAAAAGACACCTGTCCACACACTCAATCAAACAGACTCCAACCTCTCCACAATGGCCAAGACCAGAGAGCTGTGTAAGGACATCAGGGATAACATTGTAGACCTGCACAAGGCTGGGATGGGCTACAGGACAATAGGCAAGCAGCTTGGTGAGAAGGCAACAACTGTTGGTGCAATTATTAGAAAATGGAAGAAGTTCAAGATGACGGTCAATCACCCTCAGTCTGGGGCTCCATGCAAGATCTCACCTCGTGGGGCATCAATGATCATGAGGAAGGTGAGGGATCAGCCCAGAACTACACGGCAGGACCTGGTCAATGACCTGAAGAGAGCTGGGACCACAGTCTCAAAGAAAACCATTAGTAACACACTACGCCGTCATGGATTAAAATCCTGCAGCGCACGCAAGGTCCCCCTGCTCAAGCCAGCGCATGTCCAGGCCCATCTGAAGTTTGCCAATGACCATCTGGATGATCCAGAGGAGGAATGGGAGAAGGTCATGTGGTCTGATGAGACAGAAATTTAGCTTTTTGGTCTAAACTCCACTCGCCGTGTTTGGAGGAAGAAGAAGGATGAGTACAACCCCAAGAACACCATCCCAACTCTGGAGCATGGAGGTGGAAACATCATTCTTTGGGGATGCTTTTCTGCAAAGGGGACAGGACGACTGCACCGTATTGAGGGGAGGATGGATGGGGCCATGTATCGCGAGATCTTGGCCAACAACCTCCTTCCCTCAGTAAGAGCATTGAAGATGGGTCGTGGCTGGGTCTTCCAGCATGACAACGACCCGAAACACACAGCCAGGGCAACTAAGGAGTGGCTCCGTAAGAGCATCTCAAGGTCCTGGAGTGACCTAGCCAGTCTTCAGACCTGAACCCAATAGAAAATCTTTGGAGGGAGCTGAAAGTCTGTATTGCCCAGCGACAGCCCCGAAACCTGAAGGATCTGGAGAAGGTCTGTATGGAGGAGTGGGCCAAAATCCCTGCTGCAGTGTGTGCAAACCTGGTCAAGACCTACAGGAAACGTATGATCTCTGTAATTGCAAATAAAGGTTACTGTACCAAATATTAAGTTCTGCTTTTCTGATGTATCAAATACTTATGTCATGCAATAAAATGCAAATTAATTACTTAAAAATCATACAATGTGATTTTCTGGATTATTGTTTTAGATTCCGTCTCTCACAGTTGAAGTGTATCTATGATAAAAATTACAGACCTCTACATGCTTTGTAAGTAGGAAAACCTGCAAAATCGGCAGTGTATCAAATACTTGTTCTCCCCACTGTATATATAGCCCAGGCTGCTGTAGACTGAGTATTGTTGCCAGGCTAAACTCCCAGTAACTGATGCTAGCGGCGGACATGGGACCAGCGTGTGAATCATGCCCCATTAATCAAACAATTGAAAGCCTTGCAGCTAGCTTCGGAGGTATCGTTCTTAATACCCTCCATTTTTAATCACCCTAATCTGCCATGGAATGAAAGACCTGGGAAAAACATTAGCTGCAGACAGGGAACAGAGAGGAATAGCTCTGCCTTGTCTTTCTCTCTCTTTGCTCTCTCTCTCTGCACACTTTATTTATTTTTCTCTCTCTCCCCTCTCTCTTTCTCTCCTCTCTCTCTCTCTCATCTCTCTCTCTATTTCTTTCTCTCTCTCCTCTCTCTCCTCTCTCTCTTTCTACCTACCTACCTACCTACCTACCTGCTGCCTGCCTGCCTGCCTGCCTGCCTGCCTGCCTGCCTACAGTGAGGGAAAAAAGTATTTCATCCCCTGCTGATTTTGTACGTTTGCCCACTGACAAAGACATGATCAGTCTATAATTTTAATGTTAGGTTTATTTCAACAGTGAGAGACAGAATAACAACAAAGAAATCCAGAAAAATGCATGTAAAAAATCTTATGAATTGATTAGCATTTAAATGAGGGAAATAAGTATTTGACCCCTCTGCAAAACATGACTTAGTACTTGGTGGCAAAACCCTTGTTGGCAATCACAGAGGTCAGACATTTCTTGTAGTTGGCCACCAGGTTTGCACATATCTCAGGAGGGATTTTGTCCCACTCCTCTTTGCAGATCTTCTCCAAGTCATTAAGGTTTCGAGGCTGACGTTTGGCAACTCGAACCTTCAGCTCCCTCCACAGATTTTCTATGGGATTAAGGTCTGGAGACTGGCTAGGCCACTCCAGGACCTTAATGTGCTTCTTCTTGAGCCACTCCTTTGTTGCCTTGGCTGTGTGTTTTGGGTCATTGTCATGCTGGAATACCCATCCACGACCCATTTTCAATGCACTGGTTGAGGGAAGGAGGTTCTCACCCAAGATTTGACGGTACATGGCCCTGTCCATCATCCCTTTGATGCGGTGAAGTTGTCCTGTCCCCTTAGCAGAAAAACACCCCCAAAGGATAATGTTTCCACCTCCATGTTTGACGGTGGGGATGGTGTTCTTGGGGTCATAGGCAGCATTCCTCCTCCTCCTCCAAACACGGCGAGTTGAGTTGATGCCAAAGAGCTCGATTTTGGTCTCATCTGACCACAACACTTTCACCCAGTTCTCCTCTGAATCATTCAGATGTTCATTGGCAAACTTCAGACGGCCCTGTATATGTGCTTTTTTGAGAAGGGGGACCTTGCGGGCGCTGCAGGATTTCAGTCCTTCACGGCGTAGTGTGTTACCAATTGTTTTCTTGGTGACTATGGTCCCAGCTGCCTTGAGATCATTGACAAGATCCTCCCGTGTAGTTCTGGGCTGATTCCTCACCGTTCTCATGATCATTGCAACTCCACGAGGTGAGATCTTGCATGGAGCCCCAGGCCGAGGGAGATTGACAGTCTTTTGTGTTTCTTCCATTTGCAAATAATCACACCAGCTGTTGTCACCTTCTCACCAAGCTGCTTGGCGATGGTCTTGTAGCCCATTCCAGCCTTGTGTAGGTTTACAATCTTGTCCCTGACATCCTTGGAGAGCTCTTTGGTCTTGGCCATGGTGGAGTGTTTGTAATCTGATTGATTGATTGCTTCTGTGGACAGGTGTCTTTTATACAGGTAACAAACTGAGATTAGGAGCACTCCCTTTAAGAGTGTGCTCCTAATCTCAGCTCGTTACCTGTATAAAAGACACCTGGGAGCCAGAAATCTTTCTGATTGAGAGGGGGTTAAATACTTATTTCCCTGATTAAAATGCAAATCAATTTATATTATTTTTCACATGCGTTTTTCTGGATTTTTTTGTTGTTATTCTGTCTCTCACTGTTCAAATAAACCTACCATTAAAATTATAGACTGATCTGTTCTTTGTCAGTGGGCAAACGTACACAATCAGCAGGGGATCAAATACTTTTTTCCCTCACTGTATCTATCTATCTATCTATCTATCTATCTATCTATCTATCTATCTATCTATCTATCTATCTATCTATCTATCTATCTATCTATCTATCTATCTATCTCTCTGTCTCTCTGTCTCTCTGTCTCTCTGTCTCTCTGTCTCTCTGTCTCTCTGTCTCTCTGTCTCTCTGTCTCTCTGTCTCTCTGTCTCTCTGTCTCTCTGTCTTTCTCTCTTTCTCACCCTGCTCCCCATCTTCTTATTTTCTCCCACCCACATTCTTTCCCTCTCCAGTCATTTTCACCTTTTTGAATTCCTCCCATTTCTAACTTTCTCTTTCTCCTCAACCCTTGATTTTTCTTCACAGACTTTTCCTGGCACTGTGTTCTCCGCAGGCATCAGTAGCCATGGAGACGAGAGTTAATTGTCTTAGTACTTTCCAGTTCATCAGTTAATTGGTAGACAGTGAGGTTAAACCAGCACATGAAAGAATGTTCTGAGCTGGCCAGAGGGAATAGACATTCTGATTGTCAGAGGGATAGTAGGTTAGTTGATGGCATTACATAGACAGTACTGTAGATAGTGGCAAAGTCAGAGAGCAATTTTTGCACATAAAAGCTTTGGTAGGGTTATACTGTCACAAAGTGTTTTATCGATCTACACCATGCGAAGAAATATACAAAACAGATTTTTCAATCAGAAGGTCCTTGTATGAATCGTGTTCTTACCTGGGCTCTATAGCCCATGGTCATGCCATTTATAGGAGGAATTTATAGCCCTTCTTACACATGACTGTGATGGTCTGTAGTGGATGAAGTAAAGCTAACTGGGGTCATTATACTGGATGGAATGGTTAAAGAGGCGAGGTAGAACAACATTTCTCTAAAAGAATAGCTGCATCTCCTGTTATGGATGGTGCTGGAGGAAGGATATTTTATTCATTCCCAAATCACTCTCCGACCATCCATACCCAGATTTAGCCTTCTCTATTAAAGTGTTATCATCACTGCGCAAGAGTCCTTCACATAGCCCTGCAGTAGTGTGTGTGTGTTCTAGTGTTGCACAGTATACCAAAACGTTGGTACTTTTTCAATACTAGAACATGAAAAATTGTTTGGTACTAGAATTTTGGTTACTTTCGGTACTTCTATCAAATGTGTCTCACGTTGTCTGCTGATTGTGAAAGGATCAAGCCTGTCAATCAGCGCAGCCTATGTCCTCGTACAGCACGAGGGCACCGTGCCTGCTCCGTGTCTGCTCCACTTAAGCCAGGCATACACTGCCCGATTTATCTGTCCCCGGCAAGTTTTTGAGAAATCAGAGACAAAATCCCAATGTCGTTGCCTACTCGCGGTGCGCGACTATCACTGATGCTCATTTAATGTGAGCAGGTCAGAGACGTAATCTAAGGGCTACCGATCCCGTCTTTGAGCTGTCCCAGACGTCCTGATATTATCAAACATGTTTTGACTTTATCAGCACAAAATCTGCAATGCTCTTGTAGTTTGAGATGTGCAACGGCAGGTTTTGAAAACAGCGATCACCAATAACAGCTCGCCAAAGAAGAAGCCAGTATCGCATCACCCAGAATGTGTAGACTCTCCAGCAGGAACAATGACTACTACTAGTATGCTTTTGTACTTGCCTTTAACCAAAGCCAAAGTGTCAAATCGTTACAGCTCTAAAGTGCACAGGCAATGTTATACAGTTCAAAATGTATTGGCTACAAAGTTTAGTGTGGGCAACACTACGTTGGCAAGACACAAATCTACAGGAAAGACGGTTGTTGAGAGGGTCAGCGATGTTAGGATTTTGAAAGTTGTGTCGTGGACGCCTGGCATTACAGCTGAAGCTAGCTAACTTCAATTCAAAACCCTAGTACTCCGTTTGTGCTAATATGCAAACCATAACACAACATGTTCAGATTTCAAAGCTGATTGTTACCAAAAACCATACAGTCATTGCCAAAAACGTTATTAATTCACTTCGTCTCCCTCGCCTCAGTCATGTCTCTCCTGTCTCTCTCACTGTGTGTGTGAATGATGTCATTAGGCAGTGTTGCCAACTCCTCAGTAAGGAAAGTAGCTATTGGCTGTCCTAAAAGTCGCTAGAAGTCGCTAAATGACGTCATCACCTAATTTGCATAATTGGCCATGTGCATGTAATTATGATGGAAGCTGTAGGAGAGAGGAATAACGTCGTGGGAGAGACAAAAAGTGAGTAAAAAACACCCTAAATATGTTTAGAACTACAAATGAACTTTCTTCTGTCGATTCTTGTTTTTTAAAAATGTTTTACATTTACATCCCACCCTGAATGTAAGCCAGGCCGGGATCAGCCAGCGGCGGCTTCCCGCATGCGCGATTAATTTGCAGTCTGGACGCGGAGGGGTGAACATCTCCTGCTCTGACTGCAGCTGGGAGGGACTGCTGCGCAAGGACTGGGCCGCCTGTAAGTGCTTTGGGACGGGGGTGGGGCCCACGGCAGCACCCGCTGCTCGTTGAGAAGAGTAAGAACGATACGTGCTTTCACGTCAGAGTCTCCAAAAGTCTCCAATAACACCAGAAAAAGTCGCTAGATTTGTCGCTAGTCGCTTTTTTGAAAATGTGTCGCTAGAGGGGTCTGAATAATCGCTGAATATAGCGACAAAGTCGCTAAGTTGGCAATACTGTCATTAGGTCTTAAAAAGACAGCACACACTTTTATAAAATAAGAAATGTGCTTCTTCTATGCAAAAGTTGTTGATCAGTACAATAAAATAATAATGTAATAATGTATTACATTCGTGAAGCCCTTTTCATTATACAAGAATAATCTCAAAGTGCATAAAATAACATTTAAAATAGAAAATAGTTTAAAAAGCTAAACAAATATACCTAACCATATCATGAAGCAACTATCAAAGTCTAGTAGGAAGAGTAGGCCAGCTGATAGAGATTAGTTTGAAGGCCTGCTTTAAAAGCTCCAACAGTCTGAACAGCCCTGACATTATCTGGAACGAAGTTCCATGGGCATGGTGCGTTGGAAGAAAAGGCACGGTCTCCCATTGTGCACGCCTGGTCCTGGGGGCATGGAGGAGTTTGTCGTCGCTTGAACGTAGGTTGCGTGGAGGTTCATAAGGGGAGAGTAGGTCTGACAGGTAGGCGGGTAGGCGGGTCTGATGCCATTTAGGGCTTTGTAGATGAGGAGGATAATTTAATTAATTTTTTGAGGAACAGGTAGCCAATAGAGATCAGCAAGGATGGGGGTGATGTGGGCAGACTTCTTTGTTTGTGTCAGAATTTTTGCGGCACTGTTTTGGATGAGCTGTAGTTTATGAATTGAATTTGCATGCAGGCCCCCAAGTACAGCGTTGCTATAATCCATTCTGGAGAAAATATATGCATGGATTAGCTTTTCTGTGTCAATAAAAAGTACGTCCAAAATGGAAGGGAAGCCAATTGTTTTTCATCTGTAGCCCAATGAAATCAGCCAAAACAAGCTCAATAACCCAATGCATGCACACACTGCTATTGAATGTGCATTCACCTTTATTGTGAATACATTTTCACAATACAGTTTTCTCTTGAACATTTATTGAACAAGGACATTTTGCTTCAACATTTATTCATTTATTTATTGAATATTTAGGACTATTGAACAGTAGCCTAATGTTTTGTAGAAACACATTTGAAACAAGAGCCTAAATTGACACCTTGCACATGCTTTTGTGAAAAATGTTTACCATAATTACAATGAATTACCAAAATTAATGAATTTTCCAGTAACTTTGGTAAATTACCGGTAGCTTTGAAACCTCACTAAGGCCTATTGAACAGTAGCCTATCATTTTTCAGAAACAAAACAAAATGTGAAACAATAAATGGACATCTTGTAGGCCGACTGCCTGTGTGGGTTAATAGCCTATACCGGCATATGAATGACATAAAACATTGAATTAAATTAAAAATAGGCTTAGAAAAGAAATAGGCTATAACAAAACATAAAGTTTAGAAAATCTAAGGACCCACTGTCCAGTTATGAGGCTATAATTGCATACTTTGTCTTCCCTTTTTTTGCAGCACTGAATCGTGTCCACTGTGCCAGGTTTCAGATTTCAGTCGGTTGAATTCAACAACGCGCCCGGCAATGCTGAAGGTGTACATGTGTGTTTATGCACACAGAGAGCGTCTGCGAGCTTGCTAACTATGGTCCCCATACACAAAGTTAACTTTATTCTGTTTCCTATGTTTATTTGTTTGCAAGAATACAGTAGCTGTTAAACTGAATTTATGATTGGAAGCACCCACACACTTACTTAGAGAAAGAGGAAGTAGGAAACCAACTCTGTGGCATTGAGCCTCTTGTAAAATGCCTGAGCATTGCCAGAGCGTTGGAATATTGCTTTGTTGTTGTGGAGGGGACGCTTTTAAAGTTTAGTGTCTTGTAAGCAGGCATTATGAAAACAAATAGTTCAATATCAGCGTGAGAGCATAAACGTTGCTAATGAGGCCTTTGGGAAGCGTTAGGTGCAGACAGCTTCACAATAGCGCAGTGTTATGTGTGGATTTAGGTCATTGCTTTGTGTTGTGCCCCTGTCTCGACCTAGCGCTCCAAGCTCCCAGCTCCCTCTCATGGTTATTATTCAGTGTGAGGACGACCTTACTAAAATGTTTTCTATCAAATCACCAATCCACCCATAAGCTGACTGCTGGAGCTGGACAAACTGTCAATCTGTTTATCTGGGTCTCAGTTGATCTCTGTGTAGCAGATATGGGAGAGTTTATGATCTAGCTGCCACTTTGTTATTTAGTGGTGAGTTTGCCTTGCTCAGGCAGTAGGGAGGAGAAGGGGAGAGTGGGATATGGGGTGAGAGCTGGGAGAGTAGAGACCGAGAGAGGGAAAGAGCTGGGAGAGAGGGGGCAAGAGCTGAGAGAGGAGAAGAGGGGGAGATATATTTCCCATGGTAAAGTATGTGTTGGTTGGCCTGTTCACCAATGATGGAACTGTCCTCTCTGCACACTATTCATGTCTCAGTCTCTCACACATAAACTTGCACAGGGACGGCAGGTAGCACAGGGGTGGCAGGTAGCACAGGGGCAGTAGGTAGCCAAGCGGTTAGAGAGGTGAGCCAGCAACCAGAGGGTTGCCTGTTAAAATCCCCGGTCTGACGGGTAAAATCTGACAGGAAGTGAGCTGGCAAGTGGAGGATTGCTGGTATCTGTACAGTTGACTAATAATGTGATCTTAGTCTTAAAGGGATAGTTCATCCAAGTTACAAAATGACACATTGGTTTCCTTACCCTGTAAGCAAGGTATGACAGCAATCCATGCTTTGGCTTAGTTTCCCTGGCACTGTTTTCACATGCTAACATTTTGGCATTTGTGGCATAAATCCCATTCAAGTCATGGGACCGATATTAGAATTTTTTGTGCATCCAGGGAAATGAATTGCTGTCATACCTTGTCCATAGACTGCTTACAGGGTAAGGAAACCAACACGTGATTTAGTAATTTGCGTGAACTATCACTTTAATCACACACACACACTTTCTCTGCAGTTACATTTACATGGACTTTATGACTTTATTTCATTATTGCCATGAACGAATTGTCATCTTTGCCATCATCAATTCTTTAAGTCATCATCATGTCATTAGAATCATAATATGTTTAAATGCTTTCTTTTCCTCAGTTTTCTCTTTCCTAGAAATGAAAGGCAAGCAAGCTGCTTGCATGGAGACATCAGACTGGCTGATATTGGATTAAGCTCAGAGGGTTTCTATTTAGGGCCTGACTGGAGAGTTGATACACTACTTTGTGGTTGTGTCCCTTGGAAGGAACACTGCTGTTATAGGGAGAGAGAGCTGTGTTCTATTTCTGCCTGTGGTGTTGGAGACAACTGAGGCAGTAGCAGTAGCAACACTGGGTTGCCCATGCTATCACAGGATTTTTCAACATCACTGCACTGGATTGGACTCACACAAAGCGCTCACTTTATCAGTCCTTCTGATGTACAGTGTGGTATAATTGTCTATTGGGCATGGCTAAGGAAGCTAAGCGAGGGAAGAGGAACTAATAATTAATCTATTTTAGGGTTGCAAAGGGAGAGTATAATACTGGTAACTTTGTAAGTTTACCAGTAAACTGCCAGAATTTTCATAACATGTAAAATATATCAAACAATAAAATAAGATGATTTTGAAATAAATCATTTAAAGACCAAGCTGTAAAACATTATCCTAAATACAACCCATCAATTTAGTGAATACTGTTCGTGTTTAATATGAGGGTTTCAGCATGAAATATCCTTCATATTTGTACACATATGTCAATAGTTGGAATAGTTGCAGAGTTAATTGAAAATTATGCCATTGTTGATTTGGAGCTTTTTTCGTTAATTAGGCTATTTTCTCTTTAACCATATGGTCTATCCACTAGAAACTCTTGAACACAGCTGTAAAGATTAAGAAAAAATTATTAACACATTTTAAAAAAGTTATTCAACTATAAATTACCAAAGTTACCATAGATTGCCATAGATTACCTGTTAATTACCAAAATTACTGAACATTGGTAAATTACTGGTGGTTTTGCAACCCTAATCGAGCTACAGTACATCTAGCTACATCTATCTCGACCTAGACGGGTGTTTTGCTGAGTGGTAAAGGGTAGAGAAGTAGGTCATTCATAAGATGTTTGCCTGCAGGGTAAAGCATACCGAATCTCAGCGCAAGTTTTTACTCAAATCCCAAAAGACCCTCAGGTTCTTGCCTCTGCTCCAGCCGATGAAATCATGATCAGTGTTAAAAGCTTTTATCTAACAGCCCTGCAAAAAAAAGTGTGATGGCTCCGCACTCAAAAAGATGTCGCATAAAGTTGACTTCATTTAAAAAATGTGTTATTATTTTCACTGCATCAGGGAAATGTATGTGTACACTATCCCTGATGCAGTGAAAATAAAAATAAAAATCTTTATCTTTTTGAGTGCAGACCAATCACACCTTTTGCTTATCTGAACTTACGGGTTTTACGCACCAACCAAACTTCTGGGAGAGCGTGATGGTCCCCTTTTGATTAGCTAAAAGCCCTGCGAAACACCCAGGAGTTTGGCCTCTCTCTCACAGCTCTCGTCTCCCCCTCCATTCTACCACTCCACACAGGATGCCATTTAACTCAGTCAATAGTTCAGAATTTAATATAGAGCCCTTTGGAATCCCCAACAGAAATGAGTGGTGAGTGAAATGCAGAGATTTAACCATTCAGTGTTTCATTATTTTCATTATTTCCTCACAGAGAGTGTAATTGAGGCAAAGTAATTGAGAAATGTCGATTCAGGGAATTAAAACAGTGTGAAGATATGAGTCTTTAAAAGTCGCCAAGCTGTAGATTAGAATCTAGAGGCCTTTTCACACTACTGAGCCAAACCGAGCCGAGACAAACTGTACTAAGATGGTCAGAGTACACATCCATCCACCATAGTTGCTGAACCGTACTGAAAGGAACATTTTAAAGCACAGTAAAGGTTTTTAAGATATTTGTGTTGTCATGTCTATGGGATTCAGATCTATGTTACTGAAGGAATTCAAGGAAACACAACAGCAAGAGACAAGTAAAATGAGCTATTTGAGAGTATTTCATGTCGGTGAATAAATATTTTCTGCACATCCTCTGTTCAGAGGCGCTGTCAAGGATTATTCTCTGGCACATCAGAGTGCACTCAGCAACTAATCATTTTTACTGTGGAAGATGTAAGTGCCTTCTCTTGCCTGTCACTAATAATTTGAATGTCAACTGTCAAACACCCATGGTGTTGTTCCTAAGTCAAATTTGAAAAGTCATGTTTTTGGGGGAAACCGCGGCTGCTTTTTTTCAACACTGAATGCTGCTTAACAAAAGTGTGGAGCAAAGCAGTCAATTCTCTGAGGTGCCATGTGGAAATGTGGATTTTACGGAAATTATTATGCATTAGTAATAAAAAATAGAGTTGGCTTTACGCTGAGAAATACAGTATTTCTATGGAGATAGTGGTTCTTGCCTAGCAATTTGTTGGGTTTATTTTCAGAAATATTACAAGCCATCCTTTCAATTGGTGTATAAAAAAACCAAATCCAATACTTTATAATCTGTTGTCATGTATGTATTCTTTATATAACCAGGGACGTCCCATTCAAATAGAAATCCTCCTTACGAAGAAGACATGCTCCATTTTAAGTACCAATCACCAAAGCATGTAACGACCACAGCTCTAAGTCATTATAACAATACTATTTTAAGTTTTACAATTCTAAATGTTTCTTGAATTGAGTAGTTCTTGTGCGGTTACATGCACACACACACACACACACACACAGACACACACACACACACACACAGACACACGCAAACTCATAGATCTGTCTTCTTCTTTCCTCCAGCGAGGTCGTCCTCTCCAACATCAACCACAGCCTGTCTGGCATCTGGGAGTGCCAGGTGACCAGTTCCCGTGGCAACATGTCCAAACAGATGGAGATCCTTGTGTTGGAGACGTCAGCACCCTACTGCTCAGCAGACAGGGTCAACAGCAACAAGGGAGACTTCAGGTGGGTGCTCTAACCAGACCAGACAGAAGGACCTTTTCAGGTCAAGACTAAATGACAAGGTCAAAGGTCAGCTACAGTGCAACAAGGTAGCCTAAAACATGTCTGACCTCATGTTGGCATTCAAGAAGTCAGTGTTTTGAGAATGTGAAATGTGAAAGCCCAATGGTTCACTAAACTCAGCTCTGCTGAAGTAGGAAGTTACTATAGAATATTAGATAACAAAGAAAATGTAAACAGTGAAATGAAAAACATTTCCATGGAATGTACAGTGGGGGAAAAAAATATTTAGTCAACCACCAATTGTGCAAGTTCTCCCACTTAAAAAGATGAGAGAGGCCTGTAATTTTCATCATAGGTACACGTCAACTATGACAGACAAAATTAGAAAAAAAATCCAGAAAATCACATTGTAGGATTTTTAATGAATTTATTTGCAAATTATGGTGGAAAATAAGTATTTGGTCAATAACAAAAGTTTCTCAATACTTTGTTATATACCCTTTGTTGTCAATGACACAGGTCAAACGTTTTCTGTAAGTCTTCACAAGGTTTTCACACACTGTTGCTGGTATTTTGGCCCATTCCTCCATGCAGATCTCCTCTAGAGCAGTGATGTTTTGGGGCTGTCGCTGGGCAACACGGACTTTCAACTCCCTCCAAAGATTTTCTATGGGGTTGAGACCTGGAGACTGGCTAGGCCACTCCAGGACCTTGAAATGCTTCTTACGAAGCCACTCCTTCGTTGCCCGGGCGGTGTGTTTGGGATCATTGTCATGCTGAAAGACCCAGCCACGTTTCATTTTCAATGCCCTTGCTGATGGAAGGAGGTTTTCACTCAAAATCTCACGATACATGGCCCCATTGATTATTTCCTTTACACGGATCAGTCGTCCTGGTCCCTTTGCAGAAAAACAGCCCCAAAGCATGATGTTTCCACCCCCATGCTTCACAGTAGGTATGGTGTTCTTTGGATGCAACTCAGCATTCTTTGTCCTCCAAACACGACGACTTGAGTTTTTACCAAAAAGTTCTATTTTGGTTTCATCTGACCATATGACATTCTCCCAATCCTCTTCTGGATCATCCAAATGCACTCTAGCAAACTTCAGACGGGCCTGGACATGTTTACATTTACATTTTACATTTTAGTCATTTAGCAGACGCTCTTATCCAGAGCGACTTACAGTTAGTGAATATTATTTTTATTTTATTTTTTATACTGGCCCCCCGTGGGAAACGAACCCACAACCCTGGCGTTGCAAACGCCATGCTCTATCAACTGAGCTACATCCCTGCCGGCCATTCCCTCCCCTACCCTGGACGACGCTGGGCCAATTGTGCGCCGCCCATGAGTCTCCCGGTCGCGGCCGGCTGCGACAGAGCCTGGATTCGAACCAGGATCTCTAGTGGCACAGTTAGCACTGCGATGCAGTGCCTTAGACCACTGCGCCACTCAGGCCACATGTACTGGCTTAAGCAGGGGGACACGTCTGGCACTGCAGGATTTGAGACCCTGGCGGCGTAGTGTGTTACTGATGGTAGGCTTTGTAACTTTGGTCCCAGCTCTCTGCAGGTCATTCGCTAGGTCCCTCCGTGTGGTTCTGGGATTTTTGCTCACCGTTCTTGTAATCATTTTGACCCCACGGGGTGAGATCTTGCGTGGAGCCCCAGATCGAGGGAGATTTCAGTGGTCTTGTATGTCTTCCATTTCCTAATAATTGCTCCCACAGTTGATTTCTTCAAACCAAGCTGCTTACCTATTGCAGATTCAGTCTTCCCAGCCTGGTGCAGGTCTACAATTTTGTTTCTGGTGTCCTTTGACAGCTCTTTGGTCTTGGCCATAGTGGAGTTTGGAGTGTGACTGTTTGAGGTTGTGGACAGGTGTCTTTTATACTGATAACAAGTTCAAACAGGTGCCATTAATACAGGTAACGAGTGGAGGACAGAGGAGCCTCTTAAAGAAGAAGTTACAGGTCTGTGAGAGCCAGAAATCTTGCTTGTTTGTAGGTGACCAAATACTTATTTTCCACCATAATTTGCAAATAAATTCATAAAAAATCCTACAATGTGATTTTCTGGATTTTCTTTTCTCAATTTGTCTGTCATAGTTGACGTGTACCTATGATGAAAATTACAGGCCTCTCTCATCTTTATAAGTGGGAGAACTTGCACAATTGGTGGCTGACTAAATACTTTTTTCCCCCACTGTAAGTACTGTTTAGCTAGCAATTATCCCCACGCATTAGGAAGCCATGTGTGTCATATCAATCACCAAAATGCTAATAAGTCTGTACTCCAGGTTTACAGTAGCTTGCGAAAGTATTCACCCCTTTGGCATTTTTTCTATTTTGTTGCCTTACTACCTGGAATTAAAATTGATTTTTGGGGGATTTGTATAATTTGATTTACACAACATGCCTACCACTTTGAAGAAGTGAAAAAAAAAAAAAAAAACTTGAGCGTGCATAACTATTCACCCCCCCAAAGTCAATACTTTGTAGAGCCACCTTTTTCAGCAATTACAGCTGCAAGTCTCTTGGGGTATGTCTCTATAAGCTTGGCACATCTAGCCACTGGGAATTTTGCCCATTCTTCAAGGCAAAACTGCTCCAGCTCCTTCAAGTTGGATGGGTTCCGCTGGTGTACAGCAATTTTTAAGTCATACCACAGATTCTCAATTGGATTGAGGTCTGGGCTTTGACTAGGCTATTCCAAGACATTTAAATGTTTCCCCTTAAACCACTCAAGTGTTGCTTTAGCAGTATGCTTAGCGTCATTGTCCTGCTGGAAGGTGAACCTCCGTCCCAGTCTCAAATCTCTGGAATACTGAAACAGGTTTCCCTCAAGAATGTCCTCACAGCATGATGCTTTCACCACCATGCTTCACTGTGGGGATGGTGTTCTCGGGGTGATGAGAGGTGTTGGGTTTGCGCCAGACATAGCGTTTTCCTCGACGGCCAAAAAGCTTAATTTTAGTCTCATCTGACCAGAGTACCTTCTTCCATATGTTCGGGGAGTGTCCCACATGGCTTTTGGCGAACACCAAACGTTTGCTTATTTTTTTTCTTTAAGCAATGGCTTTTTTCTGGCCACTCTTCCGTAAAGCCCAGCTCTGTGGAGTGTATAGTTTAAAGTGGTCCTATGGACAGATACTCCAATCTCCGCTGTGGAGCTATGCAGCTCCTTCAGGGTTATCTTTAGTCTCTTTGTTGCCTCTCTGATTAATGCCCTCCTTGCCTGGTCTGTGAGTTTTGGTGGGCGGCCCTCTCTTGGCAGGTTTGTTGTGGTGCCATATTCTTTACATTTTTTAATAATGGATTTAATGGTGCTCCGTGGGATGTTAAAAGTTTCTGATATTTTTTTATAACCCAACCCTGATCTGTACTTCTCCACAACTTTGTCCCTGACCTGTTTGAAGAGCTCCTTGGTCTTCATTGTGCCGCTTGCTTGGTGGTGCCCCTTGCTTAGTGGTGTTGCAGACTCTGGGGCCTTTCAGAACAGGTGTATATATACTGAGATCATGTGACAGATCATGTGACACTTAGATTGCACACAGGTGGACTTTATTTAACTAATTATGTGACTTCTGAAGGTAGTTGGTTGCACCAGATCTTATTTAGGGGCTTCATAGCAAAGGGGTGAATACATATGCATGCACCACTTTTCCGTTATTTATTTGATGGTATTTTTTAAAACAAGTTATTTTTTTCATTTCACTTCACCAATTTGGACTATTTTGTGTATGTCCATTACATGAGATCAAAATAGAAATCAATTTAAATTACAGGTTGTAATGCAACAAAATAGGAAAAATGCCAAGGGCGATGAATACTTTTGCAAGGCACTGTATACTATAGCTTTCTATAAAACATTCCAATTAGTTTCTGACTGGCATTTTCCATTCCAGCTAAAGCTTTATGAGTTGAAAAGCTAACAGGCTCTCCACGAGACCTGGGTTCAAATACTTTGAGCATTTGCTTCAGTCGGCCTGGAGTGCCAGATGGGAGGATTTACCATTTTGGGACTGTTCAATTGGTTCCATCGCATCAGGCAAGCTCAATCAAGCACAGAAATTATTGCAGATAATATTTGAACCCAGGTTTGCTTTCCACCTCTCCCTCTGTCTCCGTCCCTGTCCATCTGGAAGTCTTGAGAAGTTGTCTGTTTTTCTCCTGTCAGTCCTGTTTCCGTGTATGCTCCATTGTTGTCGTGAATTGCTCGTGTACTTTACAACACACTTCCAGTGCAGCGAGCAGAGAGGCTTTGTTTCTGCTCAGCAGAGGCGTAATGGGCTGGAAAATGAGACACTTTTTTGGGGTTGGGGAATTAGTGCCATACATTACGAAGTAGCCGGTGCCATGATGACAGGGGGAGAAAGCTGGACAGGTTCCTCTGAACACAACAACAGATTTATCCTCAGTCTCACCTCAATTTACTCCCTTTGTTTCACGTTATGAAAAATTGCCAAAATGACATTGTTGAAATGAAACAAGCTTGTTTTCATTGGTATTTTTTAGGGTATTTTCAGGGAGTAAGATTTATATGTAATATGCAGTGCCAATATGTTTGTTTACATGTCATGCAGATCAGCAATCAACAATATATTATAAGATAGTAATGCGACATAATAACAAGGCAAAGTGTCACATCTATGTAGTGTAATCGGGGAATCAAGGCTTATTGTGGATCATGGTGACAATGATATTGATACCATATTTTGTGACAGGTGGCCAAAGACCCTGGCAGGGATACTGGCCTTCCTGCCTTGTGCTCCATCCACATTTGGCTCTGCCCCTCACCCTTCTGGTGCCGCTTCACACCACCTCACTCAGAGGGAGAAGAAGGCCTGGCGACGCTGTGACCGGGCAGGCCGGTGGGCAGAGGACGACTATACCCAGTGCCCGTATGCCAGCGAGGTGACTCGCGTACTGCACGAGCTCACCCAGGTAGGACTGCTTTCTCACTAGCAGAGACAACGCGAGACAAGGGGGTCTAAAACGGAATCATCTGAATCGTTAACTATTTTTGTATTTTAGGTAATATCTGGCTTGATTTATGCCCATAGGAAGACATACAAACTGTTATTTTATAACACATACAGTGGGGAGAACAAGTATTTGATACACTGCCGATTTTGCAGGTTTTCCTACTTACAAAGCATGTAGAGGTCTGTAATTTTTATCATAGGTACACTTCAACTGTGAGAGACGGAATCTAAAACAAAAATCCAGAAAATCACATTGTATGATTTTTAAGTAATTAATTTGCATTTTATTGCATGACATAAGTATTTGATACATCAGAAAAGCAGAACTTAATATTTGGTACAGAAACCTTTGTTTGCAATTACAGAGATCATACGTTTCCTGTAGGTCTTGACCAGGTTTGCACACACTGCAGCAGGGATTTTGGCCCACTCCTCCATACAGACCTTCTCCAGATCTTTCAGGTTTCGGGGCTGTCGCTGGGCAATACGGACTTTCAGCTCCCTCCAAAGATGTTCTATTGGGTTCAGGTCTGGAGACTGGCTAGGCCACTCCAGGACCTTGAGATGCTTCTTACGGAGCCACTCCTTAGTTGTCCTGGCTGTGTGTTTGGGTTTGTTGTCATGCTGGAAGACCCAGCCACAACCCATCTTCAAAGCTCTTACTGAGGGAAGGGGGTTGTTGGCCAAGATCTCGCGATACATGGCCCCATCCATCCTCCCCTCAATACGGTGCAGTTGTCCTGTCCCCTTAGCAGAAAAGCATCCCCAAAGAATGATGTTTCCACCTCCATGCTTCACGGTTGGGACGGTGTTCTTGGGGTTGTACTCATCCTTCTTCTTCCTCCAAACACGGCGAGTGGAGTTTAGACCAAAAAGCTCTATTTTTGTCTCATCAGACCACATGACCTTCTCCCATTCCTCCTCTGGATCATCCAGATGGTCATTGGCAAACTTCAGTCGGGCGTGGACATACGCTGGCTTGAGCAGGGGGACCTTGCGTGCGCTGCAGGATTTTAATCCATGATGGCGTAGTGTGTTACTAATGGTTTACTTTGAGACTGTGGTCCCAGCTCTCTTCAGGTCATTGACCAGGTCCTGCCGTGTAGTTCTGGGCTGATCCCTCACCTTCCTCATGATCATTGATGCCCCACGAGGTGAGATCTTGCATGGAGCCCCAGACCGAGGGTGATTGACCGTCATCTTGAACTTCTTCCATTTTCTAATAATTGCGCCAACAATTGTTGCCTTCTCACCAAGCTGCTTGCCTATTGTCCTGTAGCCCATCCCAGCCTTGTGCAGGTCTACAATTTTATCCCTGATGTCCTTACACAGCTTTCTAGTCTTGGCCATTGTGGAGAGGTTGGAGTCTGTTTGATTGAGTGTGTGGACATGTGTCTTTTATACAGGTAACGAGTTCAAACAGGTGCAGTTAATACAGGTAATGAGTGGAGAACAGGAGTGCTTCTTAAAGAAAAACGAACAGGTCTGTGAGAGCCGGAATTCTTACTGGTTGGTAGGTGATCAAATACTTATGTCATGCAATAAAATGCAAATTAATTATAAAAAAATCATACAATGTGATTTTCTGGATTTTTGTTTTAGATTCCGTCTCTCACAGTTGAAGTGTACCTATGATAAAAATTACAGACCTCTACATGCTTTGTAAGTAGGAAAACCTGCAAAATCGGCAGTGTATCAAATACTTGTTCTCCCCACTGTATGAAATGCATCTGTGTAAATCCAAGTGATCTAGCCTCTTCTAACCCAATGACTGTTTCTATTTCCAGATGACCATCAACACCAGTAATCCCCAGCCGTTAGCCCAGCAGCTGGTAGCCTTCACCAGCAGGGCAGGGGACTTCAGCGATGTGATGGACGTCATCTTTGTCACACACCTGGTTGAGAGGCTGACTCGCCTTGTGGACCAGCGTAGAGAAGTATGTATGATAGCAGCACTTAGCTGCTGCTCACACACACACACAAACACATGCGTGCTTGTGCAAAAACACACACACAGCATTTACCCTCAGCATCCATGCAGCAGTCAATTTTTTGGTAAATCAACAGTTCCCAGCGGGCTTGCAAATTTGACCAATCACCGCACTATTTCCGCATAAAACTGTCAAATCAGTACAAAAAGAGGGCTCGCAATTTCATCCAATCACCGCACATTTAACGCATAATATGGTTCAATCAAGCCACACGCCAACAAACCTTTTCCCTCGTCAATGCATTTTCCTGACAAATTGGACAAAATCATTGCATATTGCCATGTATAATGTCAGAATTCCTGCAGCAAAATCAAGCATTTTTGCTTGCAAATGTCATAAAAGAATCCCTGCGAAATCCTGGAGGGACTGAATAAAGAACCCCCAACTGTTTTCTTTGGATGAACTGTTTATAGTCCAATTAAAGGCACAAATAAGTGGATGTCTCTTTTTGCTCCGGTAGCTGGCTAGTCTACTCGACTCCAGCTCCATAAATGCTAGACTATGGGTGCTAATTTCCCTGAGATTTACATTTTAGTCATTTAGCAGACGCTCTTATCCAGAGCGACTTACAGGAGCAATTAGGGTTAAGTGCCTTGCTCAAGGGCACAGACAGATTTTTCACCTAGTCGGCTCGGGGATTATAACCAGCGACCTTTCGGTTACTGGCACAACGCTCTTAACCACTAAGCTACCTGCCGAGATGTCATCAGTTCAGCAATTTAGTAACATGCAATTTGAGGGGAAACTTAACATATAGTTAGCTGCTATTCCTGACCTGGTATTATTTAAGCCTGTGAGATGTGAGTGCTTTTCAGTGTTTTGAAAGCAGGGATTTGCAAGAATAGACTTCAGGCTTCCTGTATGAAACTGTTCAGATGACAGCTTAAATCAGGGGTGTCAAACTCATTCCATGAAGGGCCTAGTGTGATGCGTGTGATAGAAGGAGTAATACGAGTAATATGCATCCAAAGAGTTTATTCCATCGATAAACAGTTGCGCAAGCATGCGACAACAAAACTCAGGCACAGGAGAAATATCTACCCTGGCAACAACAAGGTAAGGGTAGTTCAACCGAGCTACACACAGCTCACTACAAACAATCACCCACACAGACAAGGAAGCAGAGGGAACACTTATACAATGACTAATTGGGGATAAGAACCAGGTGTGTGTGATTATATAGACAAGACAAGTGGACTGATGATAAATGGATCGGCAGCAGCTAGTAAGCCGGTGACGACAAACGCTGAAACCTGCTCGAACAAGGAGGGGAGGCAGCCTTGGCGGAAGTCGTGACAGTACCCCCCCCCCCCTTGACTCGCGGCTCCAGCAGCGCGCCCCGACCCCGGCCTCGGGGACAGCCAGGAAGATGCAGAGCAGGGCGAGCTAGATGGCGACGGTGGAAATCCCGTAACATGGAGGGATCGAGGATATCCCTCACCGGGACCCAGCACCGTTCCTCCGGACCGTACCCCTCCCACTCCACGAGGTACTGAAGGCCCCCCACCCGACACCTCGAATCCAGGATGGAACGGACCGAGTATGCCGGGGCCCCCTCAATGTCCAGAGGAGGTGGAGGGACCTTCCGCACCTCAGACTCCTGGAGTGGACCAGCTACCACCGTCCTGAGGAGAGACACATGAAATGAGGGGTTAATACGGTAATCAGGGGGAAGTAATAACCTATATGTGACCTCGTTGACTCTCCTCAGAACTTTGAACGGCCCCACAAACCGCGGGCTCAGCTTCAGGCAGGGCAGGCGGAGGGGCAGATTCCGGGTCGAGAGCCAGACCCGACCCGATCCCACGGTACAAAGACGGGGGGCCTCACTGCGGTTGCGGTCAGCGTTGGCCTTCTGACGACGCACGGCACATTGGAGGTGAACGTGGGCAGCATCCCACGTCTTCTCTGCACGCCGAAACCAGTCATCCACCGCAGGCTCTGGTGCTACGGTGCCAAAACCGGTTGGTAACCTAGAACACACTGGAAAGGCGTTAGGTTAGTGGAGGAGTGGCGGAGAGAGTTCTGGGCATATCCTGCCCATGGCAAGAACACCGACCACTCCCCTGGCCGGTCCTGGCAGTAGGACCGCAGGAACCTACCCACGTCCTGATTTACCCATTCCACCTGCCCATTACTCTCGGGGTGGAACCCAGACGTCAGGCTGACCGAGACCCCCAGACGTTCCATGAACGCCTTCCAGACTGTAGACGTGAACTGGGGACCTCGGTCAGACACTATATCCTCTGGTACCCCTTAGTGCTGGAAGACGTGAGTAAACAGGGCCTCCGCAGTCTGCAGGGCTGTGGGGAGACCGGGTAGAGGAAGGAGGCGGCAGGACTTTGAGAAGCGGTCCACAACATTTACATTTACGTCATTTAGCAGACGCTCTTATCCAGAGCGACTTACAAATAGGTGCATTCACCTTATAGGATGGTGGTGTTACCTTGGGAGAGGGGAAGATCAGTCAGAAAATAAATGCTAAGGTGAGACCATGGTCGTTGTGGAACTGGTAATGGTTGTAGCTTACCCGCTGGGAGGTGCCTAGGTGCCTTACTCTGGGCGCACACTGAGCAGGAGGAGATGTACACCCTCACGTCCTTAGCCAAGGTAGGCCACCAGTACTTTCCGCTCAGGCAGCGCACTGTCCGACCGATACCTGGGTGACCAGAGGAGGGTGACGTGTGTGCCCAGAAGATCAGACGATCACAGATAAGAGCAGGTATGTACTGCAGCCCAGCTGGACACTGCGGTGGCTATGGATCTGTGCGTAATGCCTGCTCTATATCCGCGTCCATCGCCCATACTATCGGTGCCACAATGCGGGAGGCCGGGAGTATGGGGGTGTGTCATACAGCCGGGACAGTGCGTCTGCCTTCACGTTCTTCGTACCCGGAATGTATGACAATGTAAAATCAAACGGGGTGAAGAATAGGACCCACCTGGCCTGGCGAGGATTCAGCCTCCTCGCTGCCCGAATGTACTCCAGGTTATGGTGGTCCATCCAGACGAGGAAAGGGTGTTTCGCCCCTTCGAGCCAATGCCTCCACACGGTCAAGGCTCGGACAACAGCCAACAGCTCCTGATCACCAACATCGTAGTTCTGCTCCGCTGGGCTGAGCTTCTTCGAGAAGAAGGCACAGGGGCGGAGCTTGGGTGGCGTGCCCGAGCGTTGGGATAGGACAGCGCCCATCCCTACCTCGGACGCATCCACCTCCACTACAAACGGTAGTGATGGATCGGGGTGGGCTAGGACCGGAGCTGAGGTGAACAGACCCCGCAGTCTCCTGAAGGCTAGATCCACCTCAGCAGACCAGCGGAGCCGGGACGGCCCACCCTTCAACAGGGATGTGATGGGAGCTGCGACCTTGCCAAAGCACCAGATAAACCTTCAATAGTAGTTGGAAAAGCCAAGGATTCGCTGCACCTCCTTAACCGTGGTTGGAGTTGGCCAATTACGCCCGGCTGAAATGCGATCTCCCTCCATCTCCACCCCTGAGGTGGAAATGCGGTATCCAAGGAAGGAGATGGACTGCTGGAAAAACATACACTTCTCTGCCTTAGCATAAAGGTCATTCTCCAACAGTCGGGCCAGCACCTTGTGAACCAGGGTCACATGCTCAGTGCGAGTAGCGGAATTCACCAGGATGTCATCGATGTAGACCACTACACCGCGACCAAGCATGTCCCGAAACACATCGTTCACAAAGGACTGGAAATCGGAGGGAGCATTCATCAAACCATAGGGCATCACCAGGTATTCATAATGCCCCGTGATTGTGCTGAATGCTGCCTTCCACTCATCTCCCTCTTGGGTAAGCACCAGGTTGTACGCACTCCTGAGATCCAATTTGGTGAAGAAGCACGCCCCATGCATCGATTCAACCACTGAAGGAATGAGGGGGAGAGGATAACTAAATCTAATTGTCTCCCTGTTCAGTGGTCGATAATCAATGCATAGGCGCAGACCTCCGTCCTTCTTCTTCACAAAGAAGAAACTTGAGGAGGCGGGTGAAGTGGAGGGACGTATATACCCCTGACGCAGGGACTCAGTGACATATGTCTCCATAGCCACCGTTTCCGCCTGTGACGGTGTATATATGACTCCTGGGAGGTACAGCGTCTACCCTGAGGTTTATCGCGCAATCCCCCGCCCGTTGAGGTGGTAACTTAGTCGCCTGCGTTTTAGAGAACGCTTGCGCCAGATCACGGTATTCGGGAGGAATGCGCACGGGGGAGGTACTATCTGGACTTTCCACCGTGGTTGCACCAACATAAACGTCTAGACACCTACCCTGACACTCACGCGACCACCCCGTGAGAGCCCTCTGTGGCCATGAGAAGGTGGGGTTGTGGAGTGCTAACCAAGGGATACCTAATACCACAGGGAAAGCAGGAGATTCAATAATAAAAAAAATCACCTGCTCAAAATTATTCTCCTGGGTGATCATGGTGACTGGTATAGTGACTTCCGTAACAAATCCAGACCCTAATGGTCGACTATCGAGTGCTCTGAGGAGACGTGGAATGGAGAGGGGAACCAATGAAATGCCTTGACGGCGTGCAAATTCCCTATACATAAAGTTCCCAGCTGCGCCTGAATCGACTAGCGCCTTACACTGGGGAACTACCATGTGATTGGTAAAGTGGATAGGTAGGGTACAGTGTGCAACAAAGGGCTCTGAACAAGTGTGGGTGTTCGATACCTGGGGTGATGCGTGAGTGCCCTGCCTGCCGCCTCCAGGCCCAAAAGAACGTTGCCTACGACGTGTGGTGGATTGTCCCTTCGTGCCACCAGAGTGGCACTGTCGCTGTCCTCCTCCGCTCTCTCGACCAGTGGCTCCACCCAGATCCATCTGCTCGAGGTCCGAGTCTTCCGGGGTGGAAATGGGCAGACCCCTACCAGGACGTCCTCTGGCTACCAGCAGGTTGTCCAACTGAATGGCCATGTCCACCAGTTTATCGAAGGACAACATGGTGTCCCGGCAGGCTAGCTCCCATCGGACGTCCTCCAGCAGATGGCACCGGAAATGGTCGATCAGGGCCCGCTTGTTCCACCCGGACACCGCTGCCAGCGTCCGGAACTCCAACGCGAAGTCCTGCGCAGTCCTCGTCCCCTGCCTCAGGTGGACCAGTCGCTCACCCGCCTTTCGACCCTCGGGCGGGTGGTTGAATACCGCCCGAAAGAGGCAAGCGAACTACCTGTAGTCCTCCAACGCGGCTCCTCCTTCGTTCCACACCGCGTTGGCCCACTCCAGGGCTTTCCCACAGAGGCAGGAAACGAGGACGGACACCTTCTTCCGCTCCGATGGTGCCGGCCTGATGCTGGTGAAGTAAAGCTCCAATTGGAGGAGGAATCCCTGGCACAGCACCGCTGTCCCCTCAAACGCCCGTGGTCGGGATATCTGGATCCCTCCTGGTGCTGGGGTGTAGGTGGCTGGTTCCGGTTGTCCAGCTGGTCTCGACAGATCGGGTCTGCTCCTCTCCAGGCGTTGGACAACCTGAAGAACCCGATCCATCGCTTCCCCCAAGCTGGCCAGCAACTCAGGCACAGGGGAAATATCTACCCTGGCAACAACAAGGTAAGGGTAGCTCAACCGAGCTACACACAGCTCACTACAAACAATCACCCACACAGACAAGGAAGCAGAGGGAACACTTATACAATGACTAATTGAGGATAAGAACCAGGTATGTGTGATTAATTAGACAAGACAAGTGGAGTGATGATAAATAGATCGGCAGCACCTAGTAAGCCGGTGACGACGAACGCCAAAACCTGCCCGAACAAGGAGGGGAGGCAGCCTCGGCGGCAGTCGTGACACCTAGTGTCTGCTGGTTTTATTTTTTTCCTTTCAATTAAGACTGAGACAACCAGGTGAGGGGAGTTCCTTACTAATTAGAGATCTTAATTCATCAATCAAGGAAAAGGAGTGTAAACCCGCAGACACTCGGCCCTCCGTGGAATGAGTTTGACATGTGGCTTAAATGGAGATTAACGGAACTCGATTTGAGAAACCGTACATTACGCTAAATGCACTCACAGTCTAGGAATAAAAAGAGTCTTAGCCTGCCACCGTCCAGGCTATACTTCAAATCAATTAGGAAAAGCTGTGTGTTTTCTGTCATCCTTCTTTTCATGCTTATGACAATCATGCACCTGAGAGCTAAGTTGATGAAGAGGTACTTCAGCTATCCCCCTAACCAATTCAAAATGTATTTCCTTTATACCAGGGGTCTTCAACCTATTCTTGCCTGGGGACCCCTGCCGAGGCAAACCGGAGGCCTAGGGATCCCCATCATATGTTAGCCCCCCCCCCCCCCCCCCCCCCAGAAAATCTGTTAGCCCCCCCCAAAAAAATATCAACGTCTTGTCTTAACATCAGGTGATGTAATCAAAATTTTAAAATGAATAGATTTAGTAGATTTTTGTATATATATATTTTTGTTAATAGCAATATTCATAAAAACATTGAAAGTAAAAATGACAGGGGGTTGCGGACCCCTGGTTGAATACCCCAGCTTTATACGATTGAAGGCAACCAGAGGGTCTGCACACAAAAGAGGTCAGAGTAGTATAGTGGAATTGTATTTCAATTTTTCTGTGAGAAGATCATTATTTGGAGCTCTCCTCAACACAGAGTCCTACTAGAAAACCTACCAATACATGGATCCCCAGATACACCTTGATCAATGCCAACCAAATCTCTCCACCGAACAGTTAGAATAAAGAAACTGTGAAATTGATGTAAATAGTTCAACTGTCATCACAATGAAGTGGTTATGCCCCATTGGAGACCCTAATCTAAATAAAATCTTTATATAATGAATAAAGTCACCATCACCACCCTCATCATTCCGTTTTGGGATAATACATGGCTTCTCTTTAGTAGATGTGATAGATGCTAATGGCAGATCTACTTTCTATCTTCCTGAATCCTGTAGCTAGGGGACTATATCTCTGACATAGCCAGTAACATGATGCTGGTGGAGGAACACATCCTGTGGATGGCTCAGAACGAGGCCAGGGCATGTACGCGCATCGTTCAGTGTGTGGAGCGCATCGCAGACTTGGCTCTCACCATAGACACGCAGGTCATTTCAAAGGTAGGTAAACAAACATCAAATGCACTCACATTTCTATCAACTATATGTTCACTCTTTAACCCCTTAAAAGGATACCTTAAAACGTGTTACCAAGATTGGTTTCTGAATCAAAGCTACAGTGAGCTCAGAAAGTATTGGGACAGGGACACCTTTTGTTGTTGTTGTTTTGGCTCTGTACTCCAGCGCTTTGGATTTGAAATCATACAATGACAATGAGTTTAAAGTGCAGACTGTCAGCTTTAATTTAAAATTACAGCACTGTAGTATCCCCCATTTTAGAGGACCACAAGTATTGGGAGAAATTCACGTATATGTACACTGCTCAAAAAAAATTAAGGGAACACTTAAACAACACAATGTAACTCCAAGTCAATCACACTTCTGTGAAATCAAACTGTCCACTTAGGAAGCAACACTGATTGACAATACATTTCCCATGCTGTTGTGCAAATTGAATAGACAACAGGTGGAAATTATAGGCAATTAGCAAGACACCCCCAATAAAGGACTGCTTTACAGGTGGTGACCACAGACCACTTCTCAGTTCCTATGCTTCCTGGCTGATGTTTTGGTCACTTTTGAATGCTGGCGGTGCTTTCACTCTAGTGGTAGCATGAGACGGAGTCTACAACCCACACAAGTGGCTCAGGTAGTGCAGCTCATCCAGGATGGCACATCAATGCGAGCTGTGGCAAGAAGGTTTGCTGTGTCTGTCAGCGTAGTGTCCAGAGCATGGAGGCGCTACCAGGAGACAGGCCAGTACATCAGGAGGCGTGGAGGAGGCCGTAGGAGGGCAACAACCCAGCAGCAGGACTGCTACCTCCGCCTTTGTGCAAGGAGGAGCAGGAGGAGCACTGCCAGAGCCCTGCAAAATGACCTCCAGCAGCCCACAAATGTGCATGTGTCTGCTCAAACGGTCAGAAACAGACTCCATGAGGGTGGTATGAGGGCCCGACGTCCACAGGTGAGGGTTGTGCTTACAGCCCAACACCGTGCAGGACGTTTGGCATTTGCCAGAGAACACCAAGATTGGCAAATTCGCCACTGGCGCCTTGTGCTCTTCACAGATGAAAGCAGGTTCACACTGAGCATGTGACAGACGTGACAGAGTCTGGAGACGCCGTGGAGAACGTTCTGCTGCCTGCAACATCCTCCAGCATGACCGGTTTGGCGGTGGGTCAGTCATGGTGTGGGGTGGCATTTCTTTGGGGGGCCGCACAGCCCTCCATGTGCTCGCCAGAGGTAGCCTGACTGCCATTAGGTACCGAGATGAGATCCTCAGACCCCTTGTGAGACCATATGCTGGTGCGGTTGGCCCTGGGTTCCTCCTAATGCAAGACAATGCTAGACCTCATGTGGCTGGAGTGTGTCAGCAGTTCCTGCAAGAGGAAGGCATTGATGCTATGGACTGGCCCGCCCGTTCCCCAGACCTGAATCCAATTGAGCACATCTGGGACATCATGTCTCGCTCCATCCACCCACGCCACGTTGCACCACAGACTGTTCAGGAGTTGGCGTATGCTTTAGTCCAGGTCTGGGAGGAGATCCCTCAGGAGACCATCCGCCACCTCATCAGGAGCATGCCCAGGCGTTGTAGGGAGGTCATACAGGCACGTGGAGGCCACACACACTACTGAGCCTCATTTGACTTGTTTTAAGGACATTACATCAAAGTTGGATCAGCCTGTAGTGTGGTTTTCCACTATAATTTTGAGGGTGACTCCAAATCCAGACCTCCATGGGTTGATAAATTTGATTTCCATTGATAATTTCTGTGTGATTTTGTTGTCAGCACATTCAACTATGTAAAGAAAAAAGTATTTAATAAGATTATTTCATTCATTCAGATCTAGGATGTGTTATTTTAGTGTTCCCTTTATTTTTTTGAGCAGTGTATATTAAAAGTAGTAAAAAGTTAAGTATTAAGTCCCATATTCATAGCATGGAATGACTACATCAAGCGTGTGACTCTACACGTTTGTTTGATGCATTTGCTGTTTGTTTTGGTTGTGTTTCATGTTATTTTGTGCCCAATAGAAACAAATGATAAATAATGTATTGTGTCATTTTGGAGTCACTTTTATTGTACATAAGAATAGAATATGTCTCTAAACACTTCTACATTAATGTGGATGCTACCATGATTGTGGAGAATCCTGAATGAATTGTGAAAAAGTTACAGACACACAAATATCATACCCCAAGACATACTAGCCTCTCGCCATTACAATAACAGGGAAGGTTAGCATTTTTTGGGGGGGGTATGATATTTGTGCATCTAACTTTCTCACTCAAGAATCGTGAATAATTATTCATGCTGTAATTCCTAAACGGTTCACCCGATATGGATGAAAATACCCTCAAATTAAAGTTCAGCCAGCACTTTAACCTCATAGTCACTGTATCATTCCAAATCCAAAGTGTGGTATCATCTTTTGGCTCAAAAAAATAATTTTGGAGCTCAGTGTTGTTCATCATCTTTTTAGTCTCGCAGCTCAGCATGATCAGCAAACATCTTTTTATCGATTCAATGCAGAATGACACTTCAGAATGACACTTTCAATGATCAGCCATTTATGTTCAGACCAGGAAGATAAACTCACTTACTCCCCTTCTCCCTATCACTCTGTCTCCATCCAGGTGTCCCCAAACATAGCCCTGGAGGCCTTTCTGATCAAGCCGTCTAACTTCCAGGGTCTTTCGTGTATGGCAGTACAGAGAGCCCCCCTGCCACCCCTCTCTGGTCAGAGGGCCGATGGGACCCAGGATGCCATCGGGGACACACTGCTCAACTTCAAATGTCACACGGTCAACGGCAGCGGCTCCCCCGCAAGCCAACTCAGCAAGGTACAGGACATAGAAATAGATGACTTGATAATAAAACATTGAAGGATGAACTTCCTGCTTTTACTCCACGGTTAATGAGTACAACATACACTCAATATGGCTGCCGGTCCACCCGTTACAGAACGTTGACTTGAATGAGAATGTCTGTTCTAGGAATTATATTTCTATGGTACAGTAACAGTTAATCAAAGATTAGACATTTTATTTCTGTCCTAAAGTTCTCTCTGTCTATGTTTTTGTACATAATGCAGCGTATTATGGTCAAGATTCAAATGCACCCACTTTGGTGTAAGAATAATAGGGCAGTGCTCCTGTCTGGCAGACTTGTTGTCTATTAGTCTCCATAAATTGACATCCTGTTTTGCTGTAGATCAGCCTGTGATAGGTTGCACTGTGAAGGGGGAAGGGTCGGGATTGGTGGGGTAGTTTTGGAGTCAGTGTATGTAGGCCACTCTCCTTTGATGGATACTGTGGCCTTGTATCCCTGTCACACTAAATCACTGTTACCCCATCATACCTCCTGCTGGCCCATCCCAAATGACAGATGCCACGTCAGCTACACCTTACAGTCTACATATGCAGACAGGGAAAAACACTCCTCTGGCATTGAAGTGGCATTGTTTTGCAATATTTCAGTAGGTAGTTATACCCATCAGCTACTGTGTGTGTGTGTGTGTGTGTGTGTGTGTACGTACTTGTGTGGGTGTGTGTGTGTGTACGTACTTGTGTGGGTGTGTGTGCATGTTTGCTTGCGTGCCTGCGTGTTTCTGCTTGTTTGTTGACTGTGTCCTCTTATGATTAGTTAAGACTGTCTACTGTGCTCAGCTATTATTTAGCTTGGTTGCAGTGCCCAGTGCAGCTGTGCAGCGATCTCAGATGGACTAGCGATTGTGGAGGAAAGCAATGCATTCCTTTTAATGACTAAGCTGTCCCTTTGTGATGACCAATGACAGAGGTCGAGAGCATGACTAGGCTTATAGAAGTGAACCAATTCCAAACAAAACCTGTGTGGCTTGATAGACGTGTGGCTTGAAAGACAGGGAGTGATTGTCATTGAGAAAGTGAGCGCTCAATGGGAATGTGACATTGTGAGGTGCACTCAGAGCAGCAGTGGGCCACTTAGGGTTGGGATGGAAATGCTGCCAGCCCTCTCTCTCTCTCTCTCTCTCTCTCTCTCTCTCTCTCTCTGGCACTGGCCTCGTCCTTGCTCTTCTCTGCTCTGCTCTGGGAGTACAACCCTCCGACGTGGCACTGCATATGCAAAGGCCCCTCCAATTACTGCCGATCTGGCACGGCCTCACAGGCCCTTCCTCACTGCACTGTAACAGCCGCCCTGGCAGCCACTCACATCCACTGTTTAGAGGGCGCTTTTCCACCCCAGTAATCAGCCTCAATTGCCATTTCTCATGTAGGCATCTGTTAGGATTGTTTTGTGCATAGGAATGCCATTTACAGGATTTGAATTAGAATCCTGGAGAAATCGGTTTACTGTTATTGGTTTTACTGTTATACACTTGTGGATAACAATGACATTCACACCAGCAATAACTGCAATATGCTATTGCTACATGGCAATATTTAGCTATTGCTAAATGACAATTGTCTGTGGTTCTCACCAAATGAGTGCTGGACAGCTAGTCATCCTAATGTAGTCAACAGTTACGTTGGGATTCCCCCCTTTGAATTCCAATACGGTGGGTACTGGCACATGTCCTTAGGCAAGGCTTCTACCATTGGGGTGGGGGGGGGGGGGTATTCAACTTCTGTCTGTAGTTCCTCGCGGTGGCTGGAGGTGTAGGTGCAGGGCTGCTGCAGGGCTCAGTGGTTCCCTTTGATTGTCCTTGTTTCACCGGTAGACAGAAAGCAATTAAAGATGCAAAGCGGGAGCCTGGCCCTACCGCTCATCACTTTGACTGTGAAGACGGCGTGTGTGTTCAGTGTTGATTTAGAGAGCAAATCCATTCAGGCCACACACACTCATGCACACGCGCACGCACACAAGCACACAAATACACACACACATACACAAACACACACACACTAATCTTCCACTCTCACGTTTTCACTAAAACTGACTCAGACATACAACATCCCTCAGGAGGAGAGGCTACTTCCACAAATATCATCGTTCCCGTCTCTTCTTTCCTCAGTATAGAACACTGCATGTTTGGAGGAATTGTAGACCATTGTATCCTTCCATTTTCTCACCCCCTCTCTGTGCTGTGATTAGTTCAGTGTACTCTGTACTACTGATGGTATTTAAGCCATAGTGCTGTTTTAGCCCCCACTTTCTGAGTGTCTGATCTCTATCTCACTGGCTGTGTCTCATGCCTGTTTAGTGCTGTGCTAGGTTAAACTGAACTACTGCACAGAACATATGGTCACGCTGTGCCCACACACAGCCAAACGGGTGGCATAGCACACACACACACACACACACACACACACCCACAAACACACACACACACGCTTACATGCGCACAACCACGATCACACGCATGTGCACACACACAAACACACACAGTCACTAGATGCCAGACCTCAGTCACCAGCTCCATCCAACACACATGTTTTCAAATGTCTGGCTGGTAGCTAATTGGATGGGATAACAGTGAAATAGAAGGCATCTGGTTTGTGGATTTCCTCAAAAGAATTTCACTGAAAGACCACACACTCTCCCCTCAACAGTGCCAAGCTGCACAGTCACTTCAAACAAAATGTATAATAACAGAATATCAGGGGCATCATAGAGTCTGCCAGTAAACTACTGTATTATTTAGTTTAATTTCACGCATTTTGCATGCCTATTAATAAAGATTAGTTCTAGAGAGGAGAAGCATTCTCATGGGTGCGAAATACAGCTAATGATGCTGTCTTTGATAATATCACCTGAGTTTAACGCTACTCTACATCGTTCATATTATCACCTACTTATCACCAAAGCAGATTCTCTTTCAGTGCCATCTGGTAAACATTATTAATCTCATCTGATGTAATTGCCCAGAGCCTTTTTCATAATTTTTTGTTTTTAATTGTCTTATGTTAAGCCAAAAATATTTGTAGGTTCAAAGTCTGACAATTAGCCATCTATGCCGACGTTTAGCACCTAATCGCACACTCGTGCGTAAAATAACAGTTTTGAATAATGGGACACTACAATTAATCCAAAATGAGTTTGGAATACTGCTGCTCACGATGGCATTGTTTGCCTTGCATTTTCACATTGTTTCATTTAAATGAAATCATTAAAAGAGCAGTTTCAAGATATCACGCCTCCAAGTGTTTTTATGCACTGTGAGGGTGTGATTAAAAATGTCTGCTAGAGTCACAGTCATGTCTTAAAAGCTAACTGAATAGCTAAGACCACAGGGGGGCCCAGTGATACCCTACAGTAGAGGTATCGGCCAGGCCAGTTAGGACAATATTTACCAGTCACTTCTCTCCCCCTTGCTCATTAAGACATAATTAATTAGTGAGGGCCTGTGGCTGAGCTGGTGGGATATGCTAACCCCTCTCTTTAGATAGCGTTCCTGCTCCATAGAGCTTTAGTGCTTTTTAATGATGCTGCTGTTAGCCGTTAGCCGCTAAACAGTCACCCTGCAGGTTAGAGCTGCTACCTCATCCAGGGACTGTTGGTGCTGGAAATACACAACCACAGGCAGAAAGACACAACCACAGGCAGAAAGACACAACCACCAAATATCTCATGCAACAAGTGCTCAGAGACAAATTGAACTGACACAACCTACTTTTTGAACACAGATTCAGTAATTCCCTGATAGTGATTTATAATATAATAATTAATTCCATTTAGTATGCACTTTTATCCGAAGCGACTTGTGAGTGCATACATTTAAGCATGTGACCCCAGTGGGAATTTAACTCACAACCCTGGTATTGTTAGCGGCACACTCTTAGCAACTGAGCCAAACAGGACCACACAGCTTTCATAATGTAGATACAGACTAGGAGTGTTGTTGAGAATTCTGTGCATAAACCATTGGAGGAATTAAGCCATTTAAGTGGGTATCGACAGAGTGAAGGCTGTTCATTAGCACGTTGACCTGTATTCTCTTAGACGAGCAGAAGTACAGAGAGGAAATCATGCAAATTCCCCTGCACGATTCATACCCGAATTACTCAAGGTTAGTCGTATGTGTGCCAAATGTCATGTCCATTATTTTCATGGGTTTCAGTGCAGATACTTATTGTGTATGTGTGTGATATGTGTGTGTGTGTGTGGTTGTCTGTGACCATACATATGAGTTCATTTGCATTTGTGCTGTGTTCTATAACTGCAAAAGCATACAAAAAATAAAACTAAGAATTGTATTTTTCCTGAAACAAACAGGCCTGTGATGCTGCAGTGAGGTTCTGAATGCTAAACACTGTGGAAACCCTCTCCTCTACTCCTCGCAATAAGAAGAGGGAGGGTGAGAGGTAGAGAGAGGGAGAGGGAGGGAGGGAGGGAGGGAGGGAGGGAAGGAGAAAGCAAAAAGAGAACTGGAATTTAGGAAGAATGAGAAAGAGGGAGAGACAGGGAAACACGATGGATGAAGAGAAGGGATAGGAAATTGAGAAGCAGACAGAGAGAGGGTGAGAGAGAGAGACAGAGGGATCAATAGAGAAAGAGACATTGAGAAAGAGAAATAGTTCCATCGCCGAGCAGTTGGGGAGATCTGTCCATTTCGCTGAACAGGACAGAGGAAATTTGGTTATCTTTGTGCCTTTGGAGCCTAGTCGCTCTAGCTGACTGGGCTTTGTGCAGCAGAATGGCCCTGGCTGTCCTTTGTCACGCCTGCGTCCCTGAGCGGGTCGGGTACGCACGCACGCACACACACAAACACACACACACAAACACACACCGTACACACACACAGACGCACACATCCTCCATTCCATTCCCATCCCCTACCTGGTCCTGCTCTGCCGCAGTACAGCACTCACACTGTTTCATTAAGTGACTCTGTTGCATTACCACGCTCGTGCTGTACTGGACTGCTGGCTGTACAATGCTGTATTATGAAGCTAGCTCCTCCTTATCCGTTTGCTGCTGGCTGTCCTATGCTATGCAGTCAGAGCGTTACTTTGCTGCATAATGGTTTATATGAAACTTTGGACTCTGCTGCACTGCACTACACAATGTAGTTGTTGTTTGCCCTTGACAAGGTTTCTTTGTGCATACAGTGCTTCAACATTCCTTATAGCAAGGCATGCTTTTATTGTAGATTGAATTCCTTGAAATCCTCCTCTGCTTATAGGGGGTGGGTTGAGGTGAGGGCATTATCAGTGACACATAGCTGATTAATAGATATGTGACGTACAGGGATTGTTGATGCCCCTGGCTGGCATCGATTGTTAATGTTGATGAAAACCCTCAACCTTTTATTTTAGTCTGAGAAATACAGTGTGCTTTCAGTTAGTTGTGATATTAGGTCATATCAACTTAGTCATGAGTTACACTTTCCTCACTTGAAGCAACGGCATGACATTTATCATCATAAGCCCTCTCTTTGTACTTATTTGACCTGCCACCTTGGTAATAGTGAAACATAGTCATTTAGCATTGGCGTTATTTCATTGGTATGACCAACGGTAACCCTCCACATGTTATGATTCTCTCTCTCTCCCCCCTCTTTCACATTGTTTCTCTGTCTATCTGTCTCTTCCCTATATCGATAAAAGCACCAATGTGGGCCAATTGGCCGAGGGCTCCGTCCCCCCAGGGGACCATGACACAACGTCCTGACCACTTTAGGCGACCATTTTGTGATGTTCCGGTGACGTCCTAACGACTAATTTCTGTTTAAAGGGATGTTCCCTTGGGACCATCACTCAATGTCCTAATGATTAGTAATATGAAAGTCCTGAGAACGCCCTACAAAGGTTCTGACATAGTCCTCAGTGACGTCCTGGTAACTTACAGGGAATTAGACAAAGGTCCCCCAGAGAACGTTCCCTTGGGACCATCATGCGACGTCTCCTTGACCATCATGAAATGTCCCCTTGTGGTCATTGAATGTCCCATGGATAACGTCCTATCAGAACCACATATAAACTTTTTCAGAACGTTCCCTAATGGACATCAAAATACCTTGTACAAAATACCAGTACAGGGACCTGTACTGAACGTCCTCTTATGGTCCTGAGGTTAACGTCATGTTTTAATGTTCCTAGAGTGGGATAACGTCACGCTGAAACCCTTAAAGGGACCTTATGGGAACGTCACAGAATGTCCTTTGGACGTCCCCTGTTTGCTGGGAACCCAGTTGTAGACTGAACTGAACCATACCAGAGAGAGGGTGGCGAAGCAAGAGCCATATCTCTGCCCAAAATATGTCCACATTAAGTAGATCCTTAATTATTAAGCAGTTGAGGTGTTTTTGTATGGGGGCAAAGAAATAGTGTCAAATTGAGACAAGATAAACATAAATTGCTATTTTGATAAGTGAGGCTTATTTGATCTATTAGAAGTTTCGTAATGCTTAGGTTGTTACGAGTGTACTGATATAAGTGTACACGTGACATTGAGAAAAAAAACTTTATATCGGAGTTGTCCCTGTTGAAATTCAAGACAAGCTATACATATTCATGAGATCGATTAATTTTAAATACCTTCGCCATAGAATTCAGCCGGTTGACGACAACACCCCTTATAGAATATTCAACACCCCTCTCAACTGCCCTCTCATTGGCTAGAATGGTCCCACTTGATCTCGCCTCCTCCCACCTGCCTTACATATTTGAGGACATGTATTTCCATTGTTAGAGTGGTCACTCGACCATCTTGTCAATATAATGGCTAATCTTTGACCATACCCCTGCATTCAGCATATTTATTACATTATTGGCAATGTATTACAATATCAGCATTTATTAGATTATGAATGCAAAAGTTACTACATTATTAGCCGCTATTACATTATTGCTACACACCTCATAATAAACAGCTTTAAATCCCACCTCAGTCTGTTAGAAAATTCCCATTAACTCCATCATTACACACTACACAAATTTGCTGCTATATCTTCCAAAGCCCCTTTTCTCATTATTATTATTACTGTCCTACATTTACTCCATGCATCCAAATGGTCTGCATACATGTTCTGTCTAATTGCCACAGGTCTGCTTTATGTGGAGCAGCAGTGGACTGCAGTAATTACAGGCTTCTGGTCCTGGCTGATTCTCCACACAGGGCTGGAATGTTAATGCCTTATCAGCCCCGGTGCAGAGGAGAGCCTGCCAAAGGTCCCTCAGAGAGAAAGGGAGCAGAGCCCACTGAGAGAGCTCTGGGGTGGGCTTGGGTGGGGTGCCTCACTCTGAAAACCTCTGCTATACATAACCACTCCCACATTAGTGTAGCAGTGCAGAGGAGACCCAACATGGTCCCTGAGAGAGGGAGCAGAGCTCTGGGGTGGGGTCAGGTGATGTACAATGTCCATTTTAGGACACCCAACGACGGCCCAAGGGATGTGGAGTGAGGGTACAATTGACTCAAAAAGGGTTGACAATTGGCTCAAGGAGGGGTGAGGCTGAAGGTGTCCTAAAATGGACACCGTAGTTGGGGGCCTCAAGAGCCTCTCTTATAAACACATCAATAGTATGGGTGACGCCAGCAAACGGCAACACCTCCAGACTGTTCTCGGTGCAAAACTGCCCAAAGAATATCCTGAGGATATTGAAACACACTGGAGCATGCTCAAGTCCACCATCCTCAACACCTGCAAGGACACCCTCGGCTATAAGCAAAAAGCACAAGGACCGGTTGGATGAGAATGACTCAGAAATTGAACAGCTAATTGACACCAACCAGAGAACCTTCTGTGTGAGGCAGAATGATTTCAACTGCAAGGCCAAAAGAGAAGCTCACGCCAAAGCGAAGGCAGATGTCCAACGCCGGGTAAGTGAACTAAAAAACAAATGGTGGACAGAAAAGGCCCTGGAGATCCAGCAGCTGGCAGACGCCGGAGATTCCAGAGGCTTTTTAGGCGCCACCAAGGCGGTGTACGGACTCAGTTACCACGGCCTAAACCCCCTTCGCTCCAAAGATGGTCAAAAGCTGCTGAAGGATGAAGAATCAATTCAATCCAGGTGGAAAGAGCACTTCGAGGGGCTCCTCGACAGAAGCACAACAGTTGAGATGGAGGTCATTGATCACATACCTCAGTGATCCACAAAGGAGGACATGGTAGAACCACCCAGCCTGCAGGAGGTGCAAGATGCCATCAGGAAGATGCGGAACAATAAAGCCACCAGCCCTGATGGGATTCCTGCGGAAATCCTTAAGGAGGGCTGACCAGTGTTCCTAGAACACATACATGCCCTGCTTTTGACGATATGGGACAAGGAAGAAATCCATGCAGAACTCAGTGATGCCCTAATTGTCACTATTTTTTTTTAAAGGGGGACAAAGCAGACTGTGGGGATTTCCGTGGCATATCAACACCGGGAAAACAGTTGCATGCATACTGGCCAACCGACTCCTTCCCCTGTCAGAACAAATCCTCCCAGAATCTCAGTATGGCTTTTATCCATCCAGAGGCACCACAGACAGCACAAAAACTGCAAGAAAAATGCAGGTAGCAAAAGCAACAACTGTACATGGCCTTTATAGACCTTACAAAAGCCTTTGACTCTGTGAACCGCAATGCCCTCTGGCTGATTCTGTCAAGAATCGGCTGCCCTGACAAATTCACCAGAATACTGCGACTGCTGCATGACAACATGTCAGCTTTAGTGCTCAGTAACAGTGGCGCTGAAACGGAATCCTTCAAGGTTGACACTGGAGTTAAACAGGGCTGCACCATTGCACCCACAAAATCTGCCGCAGGGATCCCAAACTCCTGTACAGCACGGACGGCAAACTCTTCAACTGCAACAGATTCAAGGCCAAGAGCAACACTTCCATTGTGGAGCTCCAGTATGCAGACAATAATGCCATCACTGCCCACTTGGAAGAGGACCTTCAGTGCATCCTGGAAGCTTTTGCAAAGGCATGCAAGCTTCTGGGTCTAGCCCTAAACATAAAAAATACCAAAATCCTCCACCAACCACAGCCTGACAAAAATACACCGATCCCAGCTAAAAATGTTGACAACACCACTCTTGAAAATGTGGACCACTTTCCCTACCTTAGCAGCCTTCTCTCCTCCAAAGCCAACATTGACACAGAAATGCACCACCGCCTAATCTGTGCCAGTGGAACCTCCTTAAGACTGAGGAAAAGAGTCTACTAGGATCGCGACATCCAGTGCTCTCCACCCTACTGTGTGGGTCAGAAACATGGACCACATACAGCAGGCACCTTAAAGCCTGGGAGTCGCACCACCAAAGATGCCTCCGCAACATCATGAGGATCAGCTGGGAAGACAGGTGCACCAACAACAGTGTCCTTGAGGAGGCAAACATCAACAGCATCCCCACCACCATCACTCAACACCAGCTCGGACGGACTGGCCATGTTGTCAGGATGCCCAACTCTTGCCTCCCAAAACAGGTCCTGTATTCACAACTAAATGCAGGACAGTGGGCCCCTGGAGGACAAAATAAGTGGTACAAGGACAACCTAAATAATAACCTAAAAAAGTGCCACATAAACATCTCCAGCTGGGAGGACACTGAAAAAGATAGGTCAACATGGAGGAAAACTGTCCATGAGGGAGTAGCACGGCACAAATAAGATATCCGCCGTGCCAAAAGAGGACAAGCGGCAAATTCAAAAGGAGAGACTTTCCATCAAGAAGGCCTACCCACCACCACCACACTGCACCAACATAAGTGGCTCCCGGATCGGCCTCTTCAGCCATCTGAAGACCCACAAGCAGGACCCACCAAGAAGACAATCATACTCGACACCAAGTAATCGGCGATGATGATTCCACATGCAGCACCCTCTTCCCAAACCAGCCATTACTCTCTCTAAGGCAGCGTTTGGGGAAAAGAGGGGAAGTACTGTATCTGTAATGAAATTATTCCTGCTCCTCCGTACAAGCTTGTTCTGAGAGCTCATCCATCACTCACAGTCACTGAAGTGTGCAACCTTTTCTTTGGCAGTAATCCAGTCTAGCTCCTATGTTTCTCTGAAGATAACCAGACAGATAGACAGACATACAGACAGAAACCGACCGACCGACCTAAATAGTGCACCTCTCAGAACTACGATAAATCCTAATCTGCATGGGGAGGTAATAATAGCACCTGGACATACACTATATGGCCAAAAGTATGCTTCCATTCAGCCACAAGAGCATTAGTGATGTCGGGCACTTATGTTGGGCGTTTAGGCCTGGCTCGCAGTCAGTGTTCCAATTCATCCCAAAGGTGTTCGATGGGGTTGAGGTCAGGGCTCTGTGCAGGCCAGTCACGTTCTTCCACACCGATCTCAACAAACCATTTCGGTATGGACCTTGCTTTGTGCACGGGGGCATTGTCATGCTGAAACAGGAAAGGGCCTTCCCCAAACTGTTGCCACAAAATTGGAAGCACAGAATCGTCTACAATGTCATTATATACTGTAGCGTTAAGATTTCCCTTCACTGGAACTAAAGGGCCTAGCCCGATCCATGAAACACAGCCCCAGACCATTATGCCTCCTCCACCAAACTTTACAGTTGGCACTATGCATTCGGGCAGGTAGCGTTCTCCTGGCATCCGCCAAACCCAGATTCGTCTGTCGGACTGCCTGATAGTGAAGCATGATTCTTCACTCAAGAGAACGCGTTTCCACTGCTCCAGAGTCTAATGGCGGCGAGCTTTACACCACTCCAGCCGACGCTTGGCATTGCACATGGTGAACTTAGGCTTGTGTGCGGCTGCTCGGCCATGGAAACCCATTTCATGAATCTCCTGACGAACAGTTATTGTGCTGATGTTACTTCCAGAGGCAGTTTGGAACTCGATAGTGAGTGTTGCAACCGAGGACAGGCGGTTTTTACGCACTACATGTTTCAGCACTCGGTGGTCCCGTTCTGTGAGCTTGTGTGGCCTACCACTTTGCAGCTGAGCCGTTGTTGCTCCTAGACGTTTCCACTTCACAATAACATCACTTTGACGAACTGACTTGTTGGAAAGGTGGCATCCTATGACGGTGCCACCTTGAAAGTCACTGAGTTCTTCAGTACGGGCCTTTCTACTGCCAATGTTTGTCTATGGAGATTGCATGGCTGTGTGTTCGATTTTATACACCTGTCAGCAACGGGTGTAGCTGAAATAGCCGAATCCACCGATTTGAATGGGTGTCCACATACTTTTGGCCATGTAGTGTACGTTCAGCATCAGAAAGCCTTGGACATGCAGTGCTATTTCTGCATTTTTCAACACACCACTCTTAGGTATCACAAAACCTTTCAGTTTTCTCAGTAGTAGAATTCAAAGAATGCGAAACAGTTTAATAATTTAAACACATACCATACCATTCCCTTACTTTTCATGTGTCGTTCTGTCAATATCAGATTTGGTAGCAGGTAATAGAAGTCAGCGAGCAGAGAAAGAATAGGAGAGAGAGAGATGGCGATAAAGAAAGAAGCAAACAACAGAACAGAAGTATAGAAAATGTGACAAAGCTAGCTCTGCCTGGTACAATATTTCCTAAATCATA